>NC_142204.1:9850216-9992306 GCF_049639895.1 Pseudopodoces humilis | reverse complement strand
CCACTTCCTTCTTTCCTTCCTTCCGCCACTTCCTTCCTTCCGCCTTCCTTCCACCACTTCCTTCCTTCCTTCCGCCACTTCCTTCCTTCCTTCCGCCACTTCCTTTCCTTACGCCACTTCCTTCGTCCACTTCCTCCCTCCCTCCCTCCCTCCCTCCCTCCCTCCCTCCTTCCCTCCCTCCCTCCCTCCCTCCCTCCCTTCCTCCCCTCCCCTCCCTCCCTCCCCTCCCTCCCTCCCTCCCTCCCTCCCTCCTCCCTTCCTCCCCTCCCCTCCCTCCCTCCCCTCCCCCTCCCTCCCTCAATCCCTCCCTCCCCCCCTCCCCTCCCTTCCCCTCCCATCCCCCCTCCCTTCCCTCCCTCCCCTCCCTCCCCCCCCTCCCACCCTCTTCCCCCTCCCTCCCCGTTCTTTCCCTTTTCTCCCGACAAACAGAGAATGTGAGGGCCCTTGCAGATTCCAGGTGAGAAGTTCCCCAAAGCAGAATGTGAAAACTGACATGAAATAGGACAAATGCATCAAACTCAAGCCATTAAGTAATACAGAATATTTCTTTTTTTCCTACCCAAGGAGCTGGTCTAAAATATGTAACTATTTATTGCTTCAAAATAGTGAAGGATCCTCCTTCTTCTCAGGAAACATAGCATCCCCATACCTCTTCCATTGCTTTTCAAAGTAATGAAACCCTCTTGGCAAACATATTTGTGGTATTGAACCCCCCAGGCCTGGCAAGCTCCTGCTCCTTGACTTCTCTGTTAAAAGCATCACAGGTGGAGCTTTTGGTGAGGTTGGGATGCTGCTGCGATATCTGTGATCCCAATGTGATTATTTTTGGCTGTACTGGAACTGGTAGCAATGGTGTAGATGTTGCTTCTGGGATATTTGCACATGCAACAAATTTCTTTCATACTTCTTCTGAAGTTTGCATTATAGATGTAGAAGAGGGTTGGTTTAGACGCTGAGGAACTGAAGGAGATCCCGGTGATGGCCAGGAAAAGCAAGGAGCTCTTTCTGTAGTCTGTTTCCTCTGGGTGCCACAACTGTACTGTGAAAAAAGGGAGCCAGGAAAGGAGAAAATCCAAGACAAAAATGAAAAACATCTTGACAGTTTTCACTTTTCTTCTTGAGACAAGATTCATTGTCCTCCTGCCAGCTGTGTCCTCAGTGCCACTTCTCCAAATGTAGGTGAAGAGTTTCTGGTAGCCGAGGATAATGAGAAGTGATGGGATCAAAAGCAACAGCACTGAGAGGTGGATGACACCAGAGGCAGTTCCTAGCCAGGAACTGGGGAGGAAAAAGTTGCAGTGGTGGTCGCTGTTGAAGCCGTAGAGAAAACAGGCTGGTGATGCAAACACAGCACCACAGAGCCAAGAGACCAGAGTCATTCTCTTGGCTTTCTCCCTTGACACTTTGAAATTCAGAGGATGGATGAGAGTGTAGAATCGATCCACGCTGATGGCGAGGAGCACATAGATCTGGACTCCAGGCGTGAGGTACTGGATGTATCTGACCAGCTGGCACACCCTGCTGCCCAGCATCCACTGCCCAGAGCTCAGCTGCAGCAGCAAGAAGGGCGCGCTCCCCACGCTGCTCACGAGGTCTGCACAGGCCATGGACACCACAAAGTAGTTGGTGGTGGACTGTGTCCTCCTGCTCCTGTGGATCACTAAGCAGACAAGGAAGTTTCCCAGGACAGAGATCAGCCACAGAGCTCCCCAAACCACGGTGGCAGCTGTGATTTCCCCCGGCCTCAGCCCATATTCTACCAGAGAGTGGTTCATGCTGGAGCCGGCTCCTGGTGGTGGAGGTTCTGCCATCTCGTAGCCAGCAGGAGAGGTGGAGGCTTTGGGGCTGCTCGTGTTCTGCAGCAGGAGCAAGGTAAGGAGAAAAACAGGACCACTGCTGTTATCCATGCTGTGAGCAAACTCAGCCACGTCTTTTCCTCAGGCTGCAGACAGAGAGAGAAAAGGTTTTGTTCAATAACTGTGTGAAAAGCCCAAAGTAATCAATAAGAGATAACTCTAAGTAGTCTCCATACTCCTTGGAGCAGATTTCAGAGAAAGGGGTCAGAAATATATGGTGACACTATGTGACATGGCAGAGAATCTTAAGTTTCATGCAGATTTTTAGGAATGGCCTGAGTATTTCAGACAAGCATTTCTGTCTACAGAAAGATGAGCTGGAGACTCAGCTGGAGACTGAGGTGCAATTTCATCAGGGCTGGTGAGCTGCAAACTGAGTGAGCAGAACATGCCCCACTGATCCCAGAAATGAGCTGTACTTCCTCTGTGAAAGTGTCAGAAAAGCAAACCATGAGGGTCCCTGCACCCTTGACTTGACCTTGAGCTTTGCTGCAGAAGGAAAATACTGAGGGAGGAGGTCAGTGTACACAGACAGATGATGGGGGAAGGATGGGAGAGCCTTTTGAGTTCTAGCACTGGAGCCTCAGCTTGTCAATACATTGTCAGCATTGTCAATACATGTCGGTGAAGTCAGCCGCTGAGCATTGCTATGCTCTGGAGAAAATCCAGGGAGATGGGAATGTTCTTACCTTGGTCAGGGCCTTCCACCCAGGCAGCAGCAAGGCTGACTCTTCACAGCAGGACCAGCTCAAAGGTTCTGCAGGTCTAGGGTTGACCCAAGGGACAACTGATGGACGGCCAGAAGCAACTGACACCAACAGTCAACTGAGAACCTCTGCCCCAGATTCTGTAACAGAGCTCTACAAGCTGAGATTCGCTGTGGTCCAAGTGCAGGACCCAGCACTGGGTCTTGCTGAACCTCATCCCGTGCAGCCTGTCCACATCCCTCTGCAGAGCCTTCCTACCCTCCTGCAGATCAACAACTTGTGCACAAATAAGTGTCACTTGCTCGCTGCCCAAAGGGTCACTCGGCACCCTCAGCCATGGTCATTGGTAATGATATCAGGCCTTGCCCAGCTCTGGGAAGGGCAGTCACCCTTGGGAAGACATGTTTTTAGGACAATAATGTATTCTTTGATAAGCATACGAGCAGACAAACCCTGCTCCTCTCCAATGCTCAGTAACTGGGGTGTTATGAACTGGTACACACTTTCAGAATTTCAGAACTTTAACGCTTATTGTCTTGTCTGCCACCTTACACCAAAGCCCTTCAGGAAACAGTTTTCAATTCCCTACTGGTATTCCCCCTTCTCCTCCTGCTGATTTATCCCAAGGCAGGAAGATGGCAAGCTCCTCTTCTAAGCATCTCTGAGATCAAATGTAGTGGAAGACTGGAAAAGGCCTGGTAGCCAAATGGGAAAGGCCCTCTGTTAAAAATTCCTCTACAAATCAGCACTAACTTTTGCTGTAAAAGAGCCTTGAAGTTCCTGGGGTCTTGGAGGCAGTAACAGTGATATTTGCAGATCAGGGCTGGCCATGGTGTTATGGGCAGAGCAAAGAGGTCATCAACTCAGACAGCTCAGCCAGTGGATCTCCTCTGATTAAAACCAGCAGGTGGTGAATATATGGGAATGTGCTGCTTTCCAAATCCTGTAAAATATTACTAAATACAATGCCTCCTTTGGAATGTGGCCATTGAGACAAGATGTTGGAGCCTGGGCTGGTTGTGTTGCAGCAGGGAGGAAAATTCAATTACTAGTTTATCACTGAAAAGTCCCATTGAAAGCAGGAAAGAGAAGTAAATGGAGCAAGAAGTCAATTTTCCAGTAAGGAAAAACGTTCAGAGGTATTCATTTCTCCTTGCTCCGAATCCAAAAGATTTTTGTCAATGTTTTGATTTTTTAGATATAAACAAATCACATAGTCTTTTCTGTTTACATGATTTTCTCAGATTTTTTTAATCCTCTTACATTTCCTGTCCTTCAGGATGATATACTGGTATATTTTACCAAAAAAAATAAATACAACAGGGATAAAATTGTGTATATTTTTTTATCCAGACTTGGAAATCTGGGCAGTTTACTGGGACCACCTGTGCTACCAAGAGTTTTGTTTCCCTATCAAGATTTATTTTGTGGCTAAAACTTTAGGAAAGCTGAAAGGAGCTTTCCCATGGAAAGAAGGTGTGTTCCAGAGGAAGCTCTCAATGTGCCTGTTGGTATTTCACTTAATTCTTAGTGAGTTCTAAAGCCCCAGCTCTGAGCAGTATCCATATCTTTAATACAGGACTTTCCAGGCAGTTACTTAGATTATTTTTAATTTGAAGCTCTTTCACTATGAAATATGAATCAAAACCTTGAGTACCTTTTGCAGTGTATTTGCTAGAAAAGTCACAGTTATTGTCATTCAGATGAGGTTTTTAGAGTGTGTTTCAGATGTAGCCCAGCAGAATTAAATTTGTTTTGCAACAACAAAAAAAAGGGATTGAAGGATCTTGTGGGAAGAGGTGGATGTGAGAGACAGAAGGCTCTGGTTGAACAGCATGAAGGATTGATTAGTGCCATCAAACTTCTGGCAGAAAATTTTGATTACTAGTTTTAAGAAATACATGGTTGCAGGACTGTGTCTTATCCTAGCAAATTTTACTGGTTATCCTGTTTCAATTTACAGCTACACTGACTTAAACTTTTCTTCATTTACTCTCTACATCTCCTGTTCTGACCTGTATTGTACGGCTGTTTTCACCAGTCCTCCTTCCCTTCAGTTCTGGGGGGAAGAAGTAAATCCTCCAAAAATAGATTGGTGGAGACTGGGGTGAGAAGTTGTATTTTTACTTGGGAGAGGGAAAAACTTGACTTGGAGGAGACTCGAGGGGCCCCTCATGGATGTCTGCTACTTCCTCATGAGGGAAAGCAGAGGGGTACTTCCGATCTCTGCTCTCTGGGACCAGGGACAGGACTTGGGGAATGGCCTGAAGTTGTGTCAGAGGAGGTTTAGCTTGGACATCAGGGAAAGGTTCTTCCACCAGCGGCTGTAGGGCACTGAACAGGCTCCCAGGAATGGTCACGGGCCCGAGGCTGCCAGAGCTCCAGGAGTGTTTGGACAACGCTCTCAGGGATGCACAGGGTGGGATTGTTGGTGTGTCTGTGCAAGAACAGGATACGTTTCGAACCCCGGATATTGCCCAGTCCAGGGCTCCACAGAAGCGCTCAGGAACAGACCTCGGGACGCCTGCGGCTTCTCCCTGGGGCAGAACGGGCCCTACGGGTCTCCATCAGGGCGGCGCTGCCGCGTTCGCCTGTGCGGGGCTGGGCCCGAGCCGGCCGCCGTCGTGCGGGGCGGGGCCGCGGGAGGAGTGCGGCGGGGCTGGGATGGCGGCGCGTGCTGGGTGGTGCTGCCGGGCCGGGCTGAGCCGCGTGGCTCTGCTGTCCCGGGCTCTGGCGTTCCCGGTTGCGCTGTCCCAGGCTGTGCTGTCCCGGGCCGCCGGCGGAACCCTGGGCACGCCTCGCTGGGGACGCGCCGCTTTTTCGTCGGCGGCCGCCGTGAGCGGCAGGGAAGGGCCGCAGCCTCAGGAAGGTGAGCGCAGGATGCCCGAGGCGGTCGGACTGCACCGCCGGCATGGCGGGACGCACGGCAGGCAGGGCTGCAGCGGAGCGGTGCCTGTATTAGCTTATTCCCAAGGGGAATTTCATCGCTGTGTGTACTCCGGGGAAGCCTTTGGTGTCGTGCCTGGCCTCTGCCCAGTGGGAGTGATGGGTCAGGGTTTTCCCGGCCTTTTCCCGGTGGGCATCTGGAGCACGCCAGGTCGCTGAAAGCGCAACAGAGATGATCTCCCGTGACGCTGCTGTAGCTAAAGCTGTCCTGACCTGAAATTACAGATGTTTGTAACCGATTGTAAGATTGTTGTGACATGTGGCTGTATGTAAAAGCACCACGGAAAAGGTAGGTCGAGGGATAAAGGAATACTGAATATTATCTGTTGGAAAGCCCTGAATGGATGTACTGTTCGGTTTGAGATTTTAATAGCAAGAAAGTGATGAAGAGAAAAGGGTTCATAAAGTTTTCAGATAAGGAAAACAACATGCGAAATCCACAAGTTTTTATGGGGTTGGGTTGTAAGACATGTGAATGAAATAAAAGAATCCAAACATCCCTTCTTAAATCTTAGTCATCGCTTTTTGCTAAATATGTGCAATCAATGAAATCTCTGAACTCAAACCAAAAACTTGAAAATAAATGCCATCAGGCTCATCTTTGAAAGTCTGAGGCCACATTATTCTGGTGGCGTTGTTTGGACAATGGGGTTTGGAATGTTTTAGAGTTTGAGGAGAAAGAAAAAATGAGGACAGACCGGCATGCAAAGATCAGTGTTTAGTCTGAAAGTCCAGTGGTATTTGGTGACTTCATTTATTCCTAGGGATCCCTCACCACAGCTCCAGGTGAAACCAGTGAGCTATAAAGTAGGGCCAGGAAAAGCCCAGGCCTGAAACTGATTAAATTCTTTCACTTCCTTCCACCTTCTCTGGGAATGCCCAGTGAGCGGGATCAAGGTATTCCCCACCCCCAGTTTAAGAAGAGAAACAATCCAATATCCAAAATGTTCATGCAGCTCATGTGCTGGAGTGTGGCGCAGAAGACTGTGTGAAGCTGTGCTGTCAGAAGGAAAGGATGGAGCCATGGCACTCTCCTTTTGGGAGTAGGAACTCTTAAGTTTATCCATCTTGTGCTGCTGGTGGAGAGTGATTTGTGACTGCTGTGTGGGAAAGAGGAAAGGAAGCATAGGAATGAAGGCAAAAGTGTCTTTCATTCTTGTCCTCCAAATTCTTTTTTATTTTATTTTTTTAAGTAATTAGTAATCTGCAGTTTTGAGTATCTCATCTTCCCCTTCTTCCATGTAAAGATTGGAGAGTATTTCTAGATATTGTCACAAAAACAAAAAAACCATACAGAATTATGCTATATTTTTGGCTGCCTAAACTACGGAATAATTTCTTTTTAAAATGTTTTTGTTCACCTCTTGTTTTTCCTTCTTTCAGGTTCAGTAAGGAGAAGAGGCAGGACACCACAGTTTGTAAGTTCGGTAAATTTACAGTTAGTTCAAGTGTTTGGGAAGATTTTCTAAGTTCTGTGTTGTATCAGTTTACTCAGGAGCCCTTTCTGCAGTCAAATCCTGGTGAAACAATCCCCTGGGACTGGCCTGCCATCACCTGGCTTCTGTAACCTTTTTAGTCTGTGTTATCAAAAATCAAATATATAACACTAAGCTGATGGTTAATTTGCATTGACACCATGTAGTGCAGGTCTGAAAAGTAACTTAAAGTTGCATTTCCAGTAACCCAGACATGTCAATGTTGTTTTTAGCCTGAGTTTACAGGGTTTGTGGTATAAAGATTTCTGGCATAAAGCTTTTCTTTTTCTAAGAGCATTTAACTGAAATGATGGTCAGTTTTTGGAGTGTATAAGCTGTTTCTGTAATATGCTGATAAATTGTCCCTACACTGAAATTTCTATGGCAAGAAATTTCAGCATTATTTATTACAAGCTGTTCCACACCTACAGAATTACAGATTTTTAAAACTCCTTGTCTTGTCCCCCACCAAACATTCATGCCCTTTAGGAAATAGAGTTTGCAATTCTGTACTGGTTTGATTCCCCCTCCTGATTTATCTTAAGGCAGGATGATGGCAAGTTCTTCTTCCTAAGCATCTCTGGCATCAAATACAGTAGAAGATTGGGAAAGGCCAGGCAGCTAATATGGGAGAGGCTCTCTGCTAAAAATTCCTCTACGTATCAGCACTAACTTTTGCTGAAAAGGTGTCTTGAAATGTCCAGCTGTGGTAATTGATTCCTGAAATTGCTGTTTGGTGTGTTGATCCTGTCTTGTCTTACATCCCGTGTATCTCCCGTCCCACCTGTCCTCTTTACCCTTGATTAGGCTGCACCTCCCAGGACGGAGAGGATGGCTGTGGATCAGGACTGGAGCAGTGTGTATCCAACAGCAGCTGCCTTTAAACCTGCCTCTGTGCCTCTCCCAGTCCGAATGGGTTACCCAGTGAAGAGAGGAGTGCCTCCACCAAAAGAAGGCAACCTAGAACTTATCAAGGTAAGACACGTGCCATGGCTGGGGGATCACTTTTAAAGTCACTGTTCACTAAGGCTGCACTGCTTTGATTTGAATATTTGTCTTGGAGACTGTTTTCTGTTATTAAGTCACGTAATCCTCTTGTATTTCTAAGTGGTAACAAATATAAAGTTAATTAAAAAGTGAATGATATCAGGAGACTTTTTAGGATGATCATGCTAGTGACTTTTGTCACAGAGTTAAGTCTTTTCCTAAATCAGACTCGAGAAGAGTCTGCTTATATGAACATTTCCTTAAAGCATGTTACACTGCTTTAGCAAATGTGAGAAGTGTAATCAGATTTCAGTAATGCCCATTTACTTCTGATCAGACAAAAAGTTATTATTTTGGTAACTGTTAATGTGTCTGTTTCAGATTCCCAATTTTTTGCATCTTACTCCTCCTGCAATTAAGAAGCACTGTGCAGCTCTTAAAGGTGAGGGGGTGGGGGGGTTGAGGTTTTTCTTATTTTTTTTTGTTTGTTTGTTTTGTTGGTTGCTTTTTTCTTTTTAAACTATCCCTGGAAGTTTTCAGACAGCAGGATGTCTGTGTGATGATGGAGGTGAGACATGGTACACTTGTGGAGCTGGTTTTTTAGCTGGCTGTGGCTGATACTGTCTGCTTTCCTTCTGCTGCCAAAAGTCATCCAGGAGGTAGCAGATAAGTCTCAGGAGGTTGTCAGCACAACAGTAAGACTGAAATGTTACTTTTCCATGAGAACTTGCTTGAACTGATGAGTTGATTGTTCAATGGTTTACTGAAGGTGAGTGATGAATGTGACTCAGTTTTCAGAGAACTCTGTGATTGAACCAGGCTTCAATCAGTAGCCCTTATGGACTGCATTTAACGACCAAAAAGCTGTTAATGTGAAACCCTCTGTGAAAGCAGGGTCTGCTGGAGAGATGCAGGATCTACTAGAGACCAGGAACAGCCTTCCACACAGCAAGCCTGTAAGAGAAACCTAATGAGGAGCTCAGGCAAAGGAAGCCTTTTTTGTGATGAGGGTGATGAGACAGTGGAAGAGCTTGCCCAGAGAAGGTGTGGATACCCCATCATGGAAGTGTTTAAGCTTAGGCTGGACAGGACTTTGAGCAACTGGATCTCGTAAAAAAATCCCCATAGCAGGAGGGTCACTTCCAATCCAAACCATTCTATAATACTATTTGGCAGCTGTGAGACTGATCTGCAGTACTGTATCCTGTTTTGGGGAATCCAGTACAAAGAGGGATGTGGCAACACTGGAGCAAGTCTAGCAGAAACACTGCTGATACCTAAATGAGTGGTTTCTAGGACTAGTACTTTTAAAAACATATATTGCAATACATTTGAAAGAAAAAACAAAAAACCCAAAAAAAGCCAGCCAAAACCCAAGCAGACAGATACTACTCAGAGCATTTTTTCTTTATTGTACAGATTTCTGCACTGAGTGGCCAAGTGCTCTGGACAGTGATGAGAAATGTGAACAGCATTTTCCCATTGAAATTGAAACAGTAGATTATGTTTCTTCAGGGATTTCTATTCGGAATCCCAAGGCAAGAGTGGTGACCTTAAGAGTAAGTAGTAGTTAAGTAAATAAGTAAACAGCCTTTGTTTCAAACCCCTAAATACTTTGCTTTGTTTTCCAAACATACAAGTGTGATCTGCTGTAAGGAAATGAGGGAAATGGAGGGAATTCAAAATCACACACAAATGAGTACATCTGTGTGTTCCTGACCAAATCTGTCCATTCATATTGACCGGCCTTGGGACTTGTAAAGCATTGTGGGGATGTTTATTATGCAGGTGTATATTGTTTGAATACCCACGTTCTTGCCCTGTGTTAAGACTTCCAACATGATACAATCCGAAGAAATTCTGCAAATGCATCCTGAATAGCTCTCCTTGATAGAAAATGTGCCTGTCTCAAGTACTTCTGAGTTCAGAGTTTGGATTTTCCAAAGAATTAAAGTTGTTTTCTCCTTTTCGTGAAGGTTAAACTTTCTAACCTGAATTTGGATGACCATGCAAAGAAGAAGCTCATTAAGCTCGTGGGAGAGCGGTATTGTCGGGAGACAGATGTACTCACAATTACAACAAATAGGTGAGCTGTCAGAAGGAAACAATATTGTAGCAATGCCTACAGCAGAGAAAGGGCTGGGTGTCTTCTAGTAATACCAGTAATTGTCTTGGTGAATTATTATATTTTAGGACTAAAATAGGACTTAATTAACATTACTCCTGTTATTAACTATGAAAAACAAGTTTTAAAAGAGTTCAGACAATGTATTACGGATTACACTTTGGTGCAGGGGGCAAAAAAGTCTCCAGAAGATTTGTAAGTTCTTGGGTATTGTATATTTTCCTGCTGACTTGCAGCTGCCATTCTTCTCTGTTCTTAGTATTCATACCCCCATTACAATGTTATTCTTGGTTGTGCGTAATTGAGAAATAACACAGGAATCAACCACTCATTTCCTAAGCTTCCCTGCATTACACAGTAGAAAATTTGATGGTAGGTTTTAACCTTTTGTTCAAAAATTGTTTCTGCATTTGCAGGTGTCCCTTGAGAAGACAGAACTATGATTACGGCATGCACCTGCTCACAGTGCTGTACCACGAATCCTGGGTAAGCAGTTGTACATGGACTCTCTTGATGTGCTCTCTGTCATATTTTAAAGTAAATGATCTTAAAATTCTGTTCTCTTCCAACTCACTTTTCTTCAAATTCAACCAAGAGAACATCTTGTAGGATTCCAAACTCCTATCTATTAATTAGAATATGTCTTTTCTTGGACTCTTCCTGGGCTGCAGTAAACCGTGGCTGTCACTTGCAAGTGTTCTGCTTCTTAAATGATCTCTCACATATCTTGTCTCAAGCTGACTGCTTTTCTGAGCTCCCTCTTGCTCAGAAAAGGGGTAGCCTTCCACCTTCTGACTACAGATGTTTCTTTCCCAGGGAATCCTTCACACTTGTATCCTGTATTTTTGTGGTTGTGTTGGTGCCCATCAACAATTGTACAAGCATTTTTTACAGAAAACAAGTGAGCAGTCTGAACTGAAATTGTTGTTGTTGGAAATCCGTAGTAATGTTTTGGATGACTGAACTTTGTTCAAGTGTCCCATGTCACTATCACATCGTTTGAGACAGACAAAGCCTTCATGTTCTCCATATGTCACTCTTACAGAAGTTGTACCTTATCTACTGCTAAACTCAAACTTACTGTTTTCAGTTGTTCTAGAGTAGGAAATGTCTGTATTTAGCAATTTTATGAATTTTCTTGAATTTGATCACTGCAGTGCTGATGTTCAGAATATCCTAAGGAGGATGAGCTATATTTCCCTTTCAGTGGCAGTTGCCTTAAAGGATAATTTTGTAATTGTAGATCATAATTGCATCAAAGTTAATCAGTGGTGAAAGATAACATTTCAATTTGCATTACAAATCTTAAATTAATGGTAGAGTTAAACGTTAATCCAGTGTTAAGCGATGACAAGAGAACTAGACAGCACTCACTTTAATAATTTCAGACAAACACCACAGCTGTGCTGGGCTCCAGCTTTAATTAGTACTGGAAGACAGGGCTATGCAATATTGATATGGGAGTATTCAGTGTGTATTGAATATGCACAAGTCACTTGCACTTTTATTACCTTTCCTCCATGTTAATATTTGATGAGTTCATCAATCAGTTGTAATTGTCTTTGATTCCCATGAAAAATTAATGGTTTCTTGAGACATGGGTTTTTATTTTGTGTGACATGGGTTTTTTTGTGGCATGTTTTTTTTTGCCCCTGATCAGGGATAATGCCTTTTAATAACTTGATGAAAGATAGTTTGGATCCATTTGGTAAATCATGAGCAAGCAGTCTGTGGTTTATTTCCATTTACATAAACTTTAATATTGGAGGAGGATGGACAGGGCCTGGCCTTCCATTTAGGCAGTAATATCAGTGCTGTTTGCAGAACTAATTGTAGGATTTGATGACTTTACCAGCAGAGTAGTGCCACACTGGTGATACATGTGGCTGCTGGAGTTGAATCAAAAGATGAGGGCAGTGTTCCATTCTTGCTGAGTGAAGGAAAGCTGGATCCATGTAACTTCTGCCCTCAAGCCTGAAAACTTTGCCCACGACCACTTTAAATGTGGCAGAACTCCTGTGATTTACATTAATATCTGTATTTTGTCGATTGGAAGCATGTACAGGAGGAAAAAGTTATATGCAGATATACATCAGGAAATGGAATTTCAAGTGTAATTATGTTTTAGTTGCCAGTGATGCATCATCCTTTTATTATGAATAAAAAAAGTTAATGCAATATCAGATCCATGAGTTCAGTTATTTTAAAACAGTCTTTAAAATCTTCACAACCTAAGAATGTTTTGTTTTCTCCTTCTAAAATACCTGGAGATGTTTTGCTTCCTGTTTACTAGTTGTCTTGTTATTAATAAAATATTGCTGTTTTATTAGCTTTCAGAATATATTAATTAGATGGCTGATTGCCTCAACTATTAAGAATTACATTTCTCTTCTTTGGACTTTTTCTGTGATTCCTTTCAGATTATCCCCCAGGATTGTGCCTAGATCAAATTAATCAGTGAAAGAGTGAGATATATTAGATAGATTATTAATCAGCATCTTAACCAGTTGTATTTTTGCTGCTTCTATATGATGGCTGCTTGAATGCTGTAACATCACTCAAAACCTGGATGTCTTCGTATGGTAGAGGTGGTTTTCAAAGAGTTAGAGTTTGCTGCCCTCTAGTGGTTGAAAGGATCGTGGATGGATTTCTTCACACAGCTTGGATTAATAGTTCATCACTCAAACGACCACTTCTGTTGGGAGTTGAAAGCAGGAATGAGAAGGAAATACAACAGGAAGTCAATTTTCCAGTAAGGAAAAACATTTAGAGTAATTAAATTTTTATTGCTCTAATTCCACATGGTATTTCAACATACACAAGATGAGGGAGAGAGAAGGATCTTGATTTAGCCTTGCAAAGCTGGGATCTTGAAAGATTACTAAAAAGTTGTCCTGGATTTTCTGTTCTCCACTACTTCTTACAGTAAGAAAAAGAAAGGTGAGGGAAGGAAAAAAAATGAATGGGCAGACAGCATGGCAGTGGAGGCTTAACTAAAATTTATCCTTCAACCCTGCAGCTGTACAGCTTGATTGAATGTCAAGGGAACTACTTTTGCATTTCTTTTTAGAGCTTTCAGTGGTAAGGCACTGGTGGGATGCAGTGTCTGTGTCTGCATGCTGAATGGGTATTTTTATATGACCACTGGTGATAACACTCAAATCCATCATATAGCTTTTCTTCAGGCTTCATTTTTTTTTCAACTACAGTCATTTTAAGCTATTTAAGTCATTCCAAATAAACGTAATTTTTACTGTTTCAGGTTGTGGCAGTAATACTTGGTAACAGCAGAATTTTGCAGTTTCATAGTGGGAGTTTACCTTGTAATTCAGCCTAAAATATGTGAAAGGATATGAGCCCACTGTTGAAACATATGCAGGTCTCTGGCTACTTAGGATTAAAAAGTTCATGTTAGGAACACTCAGATGTTATGACATGGGGGTTGTAGAGTTGCAGTGGGAGTTGGAGGAGGTACTCAAGTCGTGCTGAAGCTCCCTGGGCACCTTTTTGTATCACTTAAAATGTTCAGGGTAAAGGTTCTGACTTGGGTATCTTAGAACAATGATGGTGTGTAATTGTACTCTCCCTACCTAGAACAGGTTTCTCTCTCAGTGTTGTTTAAGGGGTTTAAGTAATGCAGACTGAGGCTGAAGTGAGGATGGTCTCTAAATGTTTGAATATGTCCTTTGTTTTGAACAATTAATTCCATTGCGTGCTCACCAGAATCAGACAGCTGAGAGAGTCTTCATCAGTAATGGGAACCAGAAAAGGTTAAGATAAAGTGACTTTACAGTAGATGTTAAATTTCATAAATTTTCTCTGAATTTAAACATTTAAAATCAAAGGAAGGAGCTCTTTTGACAGGAAATGTGTATTTTAGTAGAAGGTTACACCTTTTTTTTGTACTTCTTGGAACCAAAAAGGATGAGCATTCCAGCAAAAGGCTGAATTAGGAATTGTCTTTGTAATATTTCTGACTATAGTAAGCTTCTTGCAATACCTTGTGTTTAAGCTCCGTGTTTCTTGTTGCTGGAGAAACAAGGCTCCTCATTGATGCATAAATACAGTTTTTGCAACTGTTCAGTTTTCAGTCTGTGTTGGAGTGAAATTGTCTCGTGGGGCATAGACATTCATAAAAAAAGTGAACAGAAAATCAACAGACTTGGATTTTTAATATCACTTATCTCTCTTGATGAGATCAAAATCTTATTTGGTCAACCTTCAGAAGGCAAACTGAGGTCGATTTTTTAAAAAAAATTATTTTTATATTTATTAAGGTATTTACCTTACAAATGACCCTTTCAGAAACCTGGATTTTCCAGAAAATGCATGTAGCCACTCTAGCCTAGAGAAATTAGATGTTGTCCTTAGTTTTGAAAGAGGCTGATGGCAACTTTCCCAAGTTAGTTACAGAGCCAGAGAGTAAACTTGAGTGCATCATTAATTATGAGCGCATCATTAATTATGAGAGCATCTCTTATGCAGTATTAGTATTTGGGGCAGAGTTCTGTTTTGTTTCGCTGCTTGTTATCCTTTTTTGTTACACATTTGTACCTCACTGGAATTTTAGTCCTCCTTTAGTCTTTGTTTTCTCTTGACCCTCTAGAAGTCCTACCAGCCCTGTGCCATTGCTGTGTCCTAGAAAATACAGTTCTGCTTATTCAGAACAATGGATTTTAACTTACTGCACATCAACAAATAATTACAATTTCTGTATCCAACCTCATATGATACAAATAGGTTTTGACTTTCTACAAACTCCTATTGATATCTCTAAGTTGCTAATTAAATAGTACAAATTAAAGGTGTATTATATCCAAAAAGATAAGCACTTAAGATTGAAGGCTCCCAGTAATTTGGAAAATGTTAGCATAGCTGTCATTTATTAGCTGAAAATCTAAGATCATTGTATCACATAGAGCATCTTTTATTTCAATGCAATACAAAGTGTATTTATTACAGGCGATACAGACTTTGAAATTTAACATGCCATTTAAGGAACTTTCCTTCCCCTCAAAAATAATTCTTTTAAAATACCTGATATTTGCTAAACAGCATTAAATACTTAACTGTTCAAACTGTTGAAAAGAAAATTAACCAACATGAGTCATGCTTTTAATTGCCCTCAACATTTCTATGTGCCACTAGAGAAATTTCAGTTAAAATGTTTTTCCCAAAAGGAAGATGGGAGAACTGACAGTTTTAAGCCTCTGTATCACTGCAGCAGCAAAACTGCAAGTTGAACAGGCAGAAAAAATCCCAAGCACATTGATGGTGAAATACCTGCTTAAGAGATCCCAAATTCTTTTCTTTCTTCTCTACTTTAAGGTACCATATAAAGTGAAGCTTTTTATTAATGGCTCACATGTAAAAGGTGACTTCACTGTCCAAAGTCTATTTTAGCATTCGTACTTCCAGAATTCAGATAAGCACTGTATAGGCTTGTAAATCTCCCAATATACTGGCTTAAATTGTAGCATAAAAGATTTGCTTAGAAAGAAATCCTTAATATGTTTATGGCATTGAAAAAATAATTCTTTATATTTGCATTAGGAAGTGAAAAAATAGTCTTTCTATGCCTCTTTAGTCATAGGTTTAGATCTTTGACTATATATGGAAAATTGTTTTCTGTTGTTTTGGTTTGGGTTTTTTTGATTCCTATTTTAAGTCTTTTAAGAGGAAAAGGTTGAAAGTATCAGCCGAGCACATCTTTAGCCAAGCTGGATAATACTGAGATTCTGTCTTTGTGTGATAGAATGAGGAATCCATTTTTAGTGAATTCTTATTTTCAACCTGGTTCACAAAGTGGGGATTCTAAGAAAAACATTACACAATACCACGCTTGGATTCTACTTCTCCACACGGATTCCACAGTTTTATTCTCATTTTTAAGATTGTAGTGTTCACTAACGTGCTAAATCTGTAGGGGACAAAAATAATTCAGCTGATGAAATTTGAGTGATAAAGACCTAATTTTTGAGCTTTATTTAATTGTTCTTATTAGTTTTATCCATAACACTTTAAACTGAGTCTGTAACACATGTAACATTTCCACTGTTCAGAGTCCATGGTGCTTGTCTACCTAGAATACGTTTCCAGTTGTTTATATAATTCTGCAGTCACTTTTCCCTTGCAGTAATTCTTGTTGAAAAGTATCTGAGTTTCACTGGATACAGTTAGTTTGCAAAAACTAATGGATTTGGAAATCTCTCCTACTGTCAAATCTCTTTCTGCCTTCACCCTCACCTCCCACCACACAGTCAGATTTTATTTTAAAAAATAAAATCTCTTAAAATCCATGTTGGCATGATTCTATTAGGAAGGATTCCTAGGAAGAAATACTCAACAGTTGCTTTAAAATCTTGCTTTGTATTGCTCACAAGAGGTGGGTAAATTTTGATCTGTTCATCAGTGTGCATCTCCAAAATCCTCTAAGTTGCTGTGTGCAGAGGATTTTCCTGAAGATTAGTCATTAGTCCTTGTAGTCTCTGCTATGACTTAGAGGTGTTTAAAAGCCTCACAGGGATCTTTTGTTTGAACTTCAGATATGAATTTGGTCCAGGGAGTGGCCAGGAGTGATACCCATATTCCCTTATTCCTGAGAAACCATATCCCTGTGAGAGAGGCTTTGGCTTGAAAATTCTGTTGTAGTTCAGGGGAAAAAATGTCTTGGATAAACACTCTGCAGATAACCAAGGGATGTGTAAAGCAGGTTGATGCTGTTAATTTAAAACTCTAAATCTACACCCTGGATTGCAGGGTTTGTCAGACAGACAAGGAACACTTCACTGTGCCCACTTATTCCATTAATATTTCAGCAGAACAGGGCTACAGGATGTCCTTTTGTTCCTGTTTTTCCCCCTCCAGAAAATGAATGAGATCCTTTTACTCCTGTGGTTTAATTGTGTCCAGGGTTTAATGTAGTCATATGAACCTTTGAGCAGTGTGAATTGCTGCTTCTGATTTGGACTCAGATTCAAAAGACAAGAGATGCCATTTACCAGGTTCAGGACACAGCAGTTGGGAAAGTGTTTTAAATTCAGATAGAGGAATCCAGCCACACAGGTGTTGCAGGGTGAAAAAAACTATTGGAGCTTAATTAAAGGTTATTGAATACTGTGGTTTGACTGCAGCAGCCTTGATTCTTAGTGGAAAGAATAACATTTAAATAAATAAATTGAAAAAAAAAAATAAAAACAACCATCAACCAAACAACAACAAAAAACCCTCCTCCCCAACTTGCAAGAGGCTTTTTTGGTTATGCATAGCACAGCTAAAAATTTACTGAAGAGCCCTTTTTTGCAAGTTATTTTAAAAAAAGACAAAATCTGTATGATTAGAGGCTTTACTATAAGGTTTCTTTGAATGTATTTCCAGAGAAATGCAAGTTTTATTTATACATGATTTTATAACAATTCTAAGAAAAACATGAATAGTAAAACTAAACCCAAAGTATTTCAAATTGTGATTCTTACATAGGTGAGGTAATATAAAGATATGACATACTGGTTACATGAGTAAAGTACTAAATAATTGTAAATACTCAAACATACAGCCTGCAATATATGAAAATGCAAATATATCACTGAAGCATCTGTATTTATCAAAATACAATAAAAAATAGCATGTTACAACATTTGAAATATTCCTTAAAGATTCTTTCAAGGCCTGGAGAAATGTTGAAAGACAACTGATACAGAACAAGTGTATTTGCAGGCATTTGGATGGTGTCTTCTGTCAGTGCCCAGCTTGTGATCCTGTCTAATTAAGTAAATATCAGCACCTTGTGGAGAGATATTCTATTGAGCAATTTATTTTGCAGGAAGAAGAAATGGATTTGTTGGTGGTGCTTTTCTTCGTGAGTCACATCGCAGGTTACTCATTAGGCACTGTCTCACTTTCCCTCCACCAGCCAGTGCAGCCAGAGCAGAACCCTGTGCTAGGGAGATAGGAGCTGGGTGGCTGCTTCCAGAACTGCAGTGTTGAGGGTTCTTTAAAATTACTACTTTTGCAAGGTTTTTAGTTATTATGTATAGGCCATAAGCTTTTCCTGCCACTCTGACTCACCCAGTTGTATCTGCCAGATACATAAAGAACCTGATGAGTGGGAGAAAGAAGCTCATCCTGCTCATACATGCTTGAGTTACAAGCATTAGACTCTAAAGGAGGAAATACCTTCCACCATGAATGCAGTTTTTGAAGGGAATTGCTCTGAGAGATCAATTTCTTCAAATTATTGTTGCTTTGTTTCAGTCTTGGGTAGTTTTTCAGGTTCTGTATTTTCTTTCAGAAAACTGAGAAGTGGGAGAGCGAGAAGTCTGAGGAAGACATGGAAGAGTATATCTGGGAAAACAGTCACTCTCAGAAAAATGCCTTGGACACACTGCTTCAAATAAAAGCCTCAGAGAATGTCAGTAATGTCACTAAGGAGAAGCTGCTGGCATCTGAAGTGGTTAAGAATTACAGAAACTCAGTCATTGCACTTAAAAACAACGGTGAAACAGAAAGTAACATGTCTCAGTACAAGGAATCGGTGAAGAAATTGTTGAATATACAAGCATGAGAGCAGAGTCTGCAGGTATACCTAATCATTACAGAGATGTTCAATTACTGTATTAGTATGTCTTAATGATATGGATGTGTAAATATTCAGAACCTGAAGCAAAAAAATGAAACTTGATGATGAGTTAAGTCCTGTCCATTAATCTTTTCCATTGAATAAAGTATGTTTGGATTCATACTGGTAACTGGAATGTTCTATTCTGTGTTTTGTTAGCATGGGAGATCCTGGTTCAGTCCGCTGCTCTTGATCACATTCTGATTCTCACACTTTTTGGGCCTTTAACCTAGAGCAACAATATCAAAACTAATGAAATTAGTTAGGCTTCCAGTTCCATTAATTAGAAGTCTGAAAATTAAGAGCTCTAAATGCTTTTCAAATGCCATTCAGATTTTTCCCTATGTGTAAAATTAGGATAATATTGCTTAAGTAGTCTGATTTGAAGAGGTGTTGAAGCACTCTGGACAGTTGAGGTTTTCAGTTGTTATTGTGAGGGCAAACAAATATCCCATGTAAAAGCACCTGTCTCTAAAATAATGGAGTAAAATAAGGTGGAAAATTAGATGGTAGTGGGAAGGTGAACCAGCAGTTGTTGAGAAGATCTCAGAGTACCTGGGACAGGAAGAAGGATGAGAGTTGGTGAGATGGGTTTGTAACTAAATAGGAGTGGACTGAGCCTTGTTACCCTCTGACTGCTGTTACCTGCTGACTTCTCTCTTGAAGGTACCCAGGCTTTTCAAGGAAAGAAAAAAGTTTTTAGTATCCTGTGTAGCACAGAGAAAGAATTATATCTATGTTATAAATTTGTATTGTGATATTGGCTTTCGCAGATGAATATTATATGTTAAATACTTTTTAGCTATGTATGTACTTTTTTCTTGCTAACAAGTCTTAAGCTTAAAAGAATTTCCTAGGTACCAGGCAAGGAAATCCCAGAGGGCAAGGACAGTGGGGCTCAAACTCTTATCAAGAGAACAATAGAAGCCAAACTGTTATCAAAAAGCCGGTACCAGTACGTGGGCAGGGGAGAAAGATAAGCTCAGCTGCCCTCAGAAGAAGGATGAGGGGCCCAGACCCTTATCAACAACTGACCATCTGCAGAAAAAAGGAAACCAGACTCCAAAAGAATGCTGACCAGCAAGAATAATGATGACCAGCAAAAAAATTATGATGACAAGCAGAAACTGAGACTGTGCAGAAGCATGATCTAAGAAGGTGGAACCAGGGAGGGGACATGCTTGAATATGCATTAACCCCTCACAGCAAGGATGGGATAAAAGGGGTATCCATGAGATACCAGGGGTGCTCTTGGCAGCGCGCCAAGGCACCCGGCCGTTTTAACCCTTTGCTTTATTTCTTATGTCTCCTAATTGTCTTTTATTTATATTAAATTCTTTTTATAATTTATTAAGTGAATCTCGTTTTTAAGAATTTTGGGGGCTCTTTCTGGGATAAGCACCTCACCTCTAGGACCACCGGAGATCCAGAACGGGGAAACAGGCGCGCCCCTGCTGAGTTCAGCAGACCCCGCTCCGTTTCTCCTAGCGTGGGCCAAGCGGCTGCAGGTCAAAACCCCGAGGACAAGAAGGAGAGGAATAAAGCAAAGGAAAGGGGAAAAGGCTCCCTAAAAACCGCGGTATTTTTGCTCCATAATTCTTGTGCACGAAGACCCAAAGAAGAAGACGGGTTGTAAGTAATCTTTGGGGGGAGCGGGAAGCGGGGGTTGCAAGATACCCCCGGGGTTACTGGGACTGGGTCTCAGGGGAGGGGTTAGCCCCTCGGGAAAGGGAGCCCAAGGTTTTCCTGGCACAATCCACTGGGAAAACAGAGTAAAATGTGGATTCTCTAAAACTTTGTCAAGTTGAGGATTAAATCCAAGAAATTTGGACTTAAAACTGCCAAATTGAGGAATAATCCAAGAAACTTGAGATATTTGACATATTACAGTGCCCATGGGCGTATATTAACAAGTAACTGGGAAGTAAAGAGCACCTTATTGTCTTGCTGTGACTGGGTGGAGTTGAATGAACAGATGTGAGAATGCGTAAATAGGTGTGATTGTTGTGTTAAAGTTTGTTTGTTTGTTTTTTGTTTTTTTTTTTGGAATTGTGTTGCTAAAGAGGAAAGGTATCCTGTGCTGTGCTGGAGTAAGAGTGAACACGGGTCGATGTTTCCACAGGAACTAGATCACGGTGGGGACACATGGAGTGATTTGCTTCCTCCCTGCGAGCTCCTGTCATGGAGCCCCGGGGGGGGGCAAACCAGAACTGGGGCTTGTAGCCCAGGAGCCGCGGGGGTGTTGTATCAAATCTGTTCTCAGCGGGTCTGGTCTCAGAGCAAAGCCAAGGTTATCTTTAGTGGAGATCTTCCCTCCGCGCCTTTCCTCCCCCCCCCGGGCAACAAGAGCTGCTTGCGGGGGAGGGATCGCTTTGGTGAGCTGGTATGTGGTTCAGCGTTTGAAGTTGTTTGTTTTTTTTGGTTTTTTTAGAAGCTTTTTTTGCCCCACTGTGGCGGCGGTGAAAGGTTTTCCTGGGAGATCGTGCTCCCAGGGCTACTCCCTGCTGAGCTATTGGGACGGAGGGGCGGGTCAGCCTCAGGAGTGCAAGGGAACTCCTGGAGCTCCGGCCGGCGAGTCGGGCCGAACCCTGATAAGATCAGGCACAGAGGATGCCCTGAGGGGATGAATTCAGCCTATCCCTTTTGAGTAAAGTGAGGGCAGGGGGCCGTCTAAGTCTTGGTGCCCCTGGATTGTTTAAACTTATTTTGGAGCTCTCAAGCCGCAGAGCTGTGTTTAGGTGGCTGCCGGCAGGCTGGATTGAACCACAGATGCTGGTTCGGGTTCCCTGCTCCAGGCACAGGGGGATCGGAGGAGCTCTCAGTGACTCCTGGAACCTCCTGAAGCTGTGAAACAGGCCGGGAACATGCCCAATGGTGAGAGAGCCAGGTGAGTCCCTCTGGGACCCAGGTTTTCTAGGCCGGGGTCTTACGAGACCTTGGGCACATTAAGTTCTGTGATTCCGAGAGTAAGGACTGGTGTTAAACTGTCTCAGAGAGCTTTTTCTTAGCCAGATGTGTGAGTGAGATATGGAGCAGTCCTGGCGTATGGTATCAGCTCCAAACCAAGGGAGCTGCAAGTTGCAAGCCTTTGTTTTCCCGGGTTCTGAGAGAATTCTGTGTATGATGGTGCTGTAAGCTTCTGCAGCAGTAAGCTGTGTCGGTAATTAAAATTTGAGATTTCAGGAAGAGCAGAGAAGCTTTAGAGAGAAGCTTAGAAGAATTCCAAGAAATGCATCCTGGGAGAAAGTGGAAAAAGAAGTAAGCTCTGTTTGTTTTTTTTTCTTGAGTGACTGCAATATTTATTTTGTAGAGAAACAAACCCATTTCTTAGTATGCCTTCTAATTTCTTTACTTTAGTGAATATCGTAAAATAAAAGCAAGTTACAGTAATTTGCATAGTAGTCACTTCTTAAGGTGAAAACTTATCAGGTTGTCAATAAGTGTGAGAGCTGTTAGCCCTAATGTTGTTTGTGTCCCGTGCTCATGGGCGCAGCCCATGGTTCTTAACAGCAGAACCTGGTACCAGCCTAAAAGCAAAATCCTATGGATTGTTGTAAATCTTTTTACTGCTGCTGAAAATTATTTTGTCTCTCTTTTCACAATATGAAATGCTGATCATCTCTCTGATGATTTCTAAAAAGAGTTATTGTGATGGTGTGTTTAAGTGAAGATCAGGCTCAGAACTGCCATGATTTCTTGTTCTTTTGAATTTGCCAAGAAAATGCACGTCTCTAGGAGTGCTTGTGTTGTTTTGCAGCTATGCTTATTACAGAAGCAGAAGTGGACCCAGTTAAAAGATTAGAATTAAGATTGTTAGTGTTTCGAATTGAGAAGAGAATTGTGGAGACTCTAAACTTGATCTATTTTAATAAGTACATGTGTTTTTAGAGATGAGTCTTATTTTGTGAAAGAAGAGTTTGAAAACAATTGTAAGACTGGTTCTTGCTATAGATTGTTCATAGTATATAAGCTGCAAGTACTGTTGAAACATAAAGGTATTGTCAGAAACTTGTCAATGTATCTAAATTCCTGTAAAAATAAAAGACCTGATCATATCTTGTCATAAAAAGGTTACACTAGAGATTATTCACATTAAGGAGCTGTGTGAGGATAGACTCCTTTGTACTTGTAGAAGAAAATTTAGAGAAGAATGATGTCTGTGTCTTCATTTCTAGCTTGACTGAAGATCTGTTCAAGGCAGTAGAAATAGTAATTGCAGGTTTGTTTTAGTTGGTAAAAGTAGCTGGCTAGCTGACTGGTCTCTGTGTCTAGCGCCTTTGGGGCTTTGGGGAGGATCCCCAAAAAGGAGGTGTTAGGATTTTGTAGTTGATTCTAAAGCAAAGTAATTTGTGTAGTGGAAATTCTGGAGAGATGTAGTGTAAAGAGTGCGAGATGATAGTGGCAGAGAGAGAGAGAGAGGTTTGCGATGCCTTTCATTAGAGTTGTAAAGATTTTTAGAAAGAGAGGTGAGAATTGTGCCCGAAATAGGAGATGTTAGGAGTATCTGGAGTGCTGGGTTAGGAGTTGCTAGGTTTAGGTGTTGTTTTATTGCTTTTATGTAAAGCGGCTGCAGCAGGACCCGGTCCCTGTGAGTGGTGAACAGCGGGGCCCGGTGTGGCGGCTCCCGGTCCTCTCGCACCCGATGTGAAGGGTGGCAGAGCGCGGTTCGTGAGGGGCGCTGCTGGAGCGGGACCCGCCGTGTCTGTGCCGGGGTCTCGAGGGGTGCGGGGTGCCGGCAGTGCTCGCCGGCCCAGCAGCGGTGCTGGGTGAAGTTTGCTGCTGAGGAGCGAGCTGGCCCAGCAGAGGAGCCCCAGACCAGAGCACTGTGGACTCCGGGCTCTGCCCCTCGGCTGTGGTGGGAGCTGAGTGTGTTTGAACATGCCAGTCCTGTGTGTGAAGGGACAGCACAGCAGGGAAAGAGGGGACACGAGCTTTGCCCCAGGGTCAGCACGCAAGTGACAGCCCCTTCCTGCAGAGCGAGCTGCTGAAACAGCCTGCTCGGCCCAGAGCTGCGGCAGCAGGAGGGGGAGAGAGAAATAGCCTGAAAAACTGCTGTGAATGGGAAAGAAGGAACGGAACAAAGGACGAAGAAACAGACCGGTGTATGATGAGACCAAAGCAAAAGTAGTCTAGCTCGTTAGGTTCTGAAAACCTCATCAAAGTGTTTAATTTCTTGAAATAAGATCTCTTTTTATTTTTTTTCCCTTTCTTTCTTTTACTCTTGTTGTTAAAAGGAAGGGGTTTGTTCTAAGAAACCGATAAAAGAAGTTTGTGAAGCTAAACAAGTAAATATTAACCAAAGGGTAAAAAGGTAATGAATGTAATTTATTTGAAGTCAAAACTAACCTAGCCTTTCTTGTTTAACTAATTTGAACGCGCAGAAAGAGATTGGCTCCTATGTTAACTGTTAAATTTCGCTTAACCCAAGAATTTTAAAGAATACTGATGGAAAATTTTGATGTGATGTTTTCATTCTCCCTGTGTTATTAAGAAATTGTTTTCAGGTACTACTGATAATTAAGGCAGAGAAGCTGCAATCTGGACCAAAGAGTGAAGTTGGATTCACACCAATAAGATCAAAAGATCTGAGGACTGAACTGTAACACCCAAACAGGGTGATACAAACTGGACTCTTGGATAGAGGCCGGCGGTAATGAACTGAAACAATCCAAATGACCCAAGGAATGAGCTAAGAATCACGCCTAACTGAGAAGTAAGACCAAGCCTGTATCAGTAGTTTCAAGTCCTGCCTGGACAAGTTCTGGGACACTTTCAATATCCACCTTGGGGAGGAAAAATCCCACTCCAAACAGGAGGACTGGGGCTGTTTTAGTTGGGAAATCCTCGTATATTTTTACTTTTGCCTGTGATTTGTATAAAGGAGGGGGGGAGAACCACAACTTCCATCAGTGCCACATCATATACCTTGTCTAAATCATCCCAATATGGGACATGCTATCTGGATTAAATATAAGTGTTTAAATTAGAGAATAATAGGTATTATGGTTCACAAAGTTAAGCCTCTCATTGCAGGAAGTGTTGGGTGCCAAATCTATTAAGAATAACTTAAATGATAACTTTTTTTTACAGATGGGAAATTACTAGTGCGTGTTGAGTGGGAAGTACCTGAGGAACGGTGAGAAACTGCTGCTAAAAGGTGTCAAAAGAAATTTGCTTGGAAATTACAAAAGAGGAAGTGACAAGGAAATAGGGGGCAAGACCAGACTGACCACTACAACTCGCCACCGAGAAGAATATAAAACACCTGCTGTGAGCTGCAACCTCATAGGCAGGATTGGTGGGGGTGTAAGTCATACTGGACCCCTATTATTCCTTCTTCTGTCACTTATCCTTTTCCCTTCTGGGACACCAGCAAAGCCATGTTACAAATGCTATCAAAAGCTCTACATGGAATGACACCGGGTTTTCTTTCTTATTACCCACACCAATATCAATAGTCACTGCTATAACCCATCCAAGTTAAGTGCCTGTATACATAAATGGGAAAAATATTGGATCACAGAAAACTTAGGAGTCAGTGGTACTAGATTGGGAAGCATTTGCCCAAAAGAGGAAAAATGGATTTGCTCCACGGGGGCGGTCAAGAGAAAAATCCAAGAATTGATAAAAGAGCAAGTGATAAGAAAAAAGATAAAACCAACACAGAAACCTAACTTTACCTCACGTCAGGACCTGTATGCAGGGCTCAAACAGCAATTAAAAGGGGAAATAGATATCTCAAGACTAGGGAAAAACCTGTTTGTGGATTTAGGGGAGAGGATAAGTAAAGAACTTAACATAACGAACTGCTGGGTCTGTGGAGGAGCCTTGATGATGGAGGAATGGCCATGGAAAGGTAGTAGCATAGGCCCGGTGGAACTCCCTAAGTGGAACCGGACCAATATAAGAGGGGGGACTCGACCAGAAAGATGGATTCTAAGTTCAACAGTGATAGGGGAAGAATGTTTATGGCGAACTGGTAAGGAATTTATTAAAGAAATAAGGAAAACTCCCTGTAAAAGGTATAAGGTTAGCAATGGAACTTCTACATGGTGGATCCCAGAAGAGCCAACTCTGTATTGGACTCAAGGAAAAGTAAAAGAAAAGAATTGTGTGTATGATAATCGAACCAGACTCTTCAGATGTAATGGTAAAGGGAAAAATCCTTACTCTGGAATCCCAGAAATATCTAAATTTGGGGAAAATATAAATCAACAGAAAAATGACTATTAGAAGGCACCAGATGGCTTATTTTGGATATGTGAGAAAAGTGCATACCCAAAGCTCCCTTTGCAATGGAAGGGGAGTTGTACTCTGACGAGACAGAAATCAGTTGGGGGTGTTAGTTTTGGAAGTCCTAAAAAGAAATAAAAGAGAATGGTTTTGAGCACCTCAAAAATGGGGAGATGAGAAATGGCCCCTGAACGCATATTGGAAACATTCTTGGGCACAAGATGGAAGTTGGGGATATCGAACCCCAATTTTTGCATTATGAAACTCCAAGCTGTTGTAGAAATCATAACCAATAAAACAGCTGGGGCTATGGAACTAATAGCCAGTCAGAGATGAAAAGCCAGAGCTGCAATATATCAGAGTAAAGTGGCTTTAGACTATTTATTAGCTAAAAGAAGGGGTGTTCTGTAAAAAAAAAATTAATACATAAGATTGTTGTTTTCAATGACAATAAAAATGCCATTCTAGGTATCGCCAACGATATCAGAAAAATGGCCCATGTGCCGGTTCAAAAATGAAAATCAGTAATGACCAAAAATTGATGGCATAGTGTATTGGGGATAGAGTAGTAGAAGCTAAGCTTCTTCCCCTTGCAGCAGTGCTACAGCTGGTTTAATAGTTCTTCTTTGTTTAATCCCCTGTTTAATTTGGCTGATCACCAATATAGTTCAAAGCATAGCAAATGCCTATAGACCTGAAATTAGCTACATCTAGAATGGCAAAAACAAAAACAAAAAAAAATCATAGTATTAAGAAAACAAAATAATGTGAAAAATCTGTTGAAAGAAGCTAAATTGATTTGTGAATAAATGAACGAGTGCTAGAAGCTAGAAAACAAGAATTATTGCTCAAGCCAAATGATTTATAAAAAAAAAGAAGAGGAGGGGTTTGTTATAAATTTGTATTGTGATATTGGCTTTCGCAGATGAATATTATATGTTGTTATAAATGCAAAGGCAGATTTGGGTTAAATAAAAACAATTTATTATAAAACAATTTCTATAAAAAATAAACAATGAGGAAAAACCACAATAAAATAAACAGCGCAGCGCTGGGTGGACAGGGGTCTATACCCAAAGGTATAGGTGTTCCCAAATCCACGAAGGAGGGTAGACTGTCCGGGGTTTTTATAGGGATTTTTAGCCTTGAGGCCAAATTCCAGGCAGGCACCATTCATCAACAGTCCTTGATTGTCGTATGAATTGATTTCCTGGCGTTGGAGAATAGAGTCAAATGGACGTCCGGACCGAGTCTCCTCATATGTAAAGAAGTTCTGGGTGGTTCTTGATTTCATTGTGGTTCAGGCCATCTGGATGGGATGGTTGGATCCGGGTTGGAGCCGATGGATATCTCGGCTGGATTTTTCCTTTTGTTTACCTGATGGCTTCCCCCAACGGTAGCCTGCAAGGCGGGGTGTTCAGGTCCGGTGATGAGTATCTCGTCGGAGCCTCTCCTTGTTGGCTTGATGTTTCGTGTCCTGTCTATTCTTTCCCGTTGATGGGCACCGAGCCTGTCCTTGTCAGTTTGATGAGTTTTTGTCCTGTCAGCTTGATGAGCCGTGTCCTGTCTATTCTTTTTCGTTGATGGGCACCGGCTAGGATCGTTATCCTTTGAGTGGGAATTCGTGGCTAGATCTGGGAAGGGCTTGTGTGTCATACTGTACTTTATATTTTATATCATTATTGTTATATACATTTATTTAGATTTCTACGAATTTTTACAAGTTCATTTCTCACATATGTTAAATACTTTTTAGCTATGTATGTACTTTTTTCTTGCTAACAAGTCTTAAGCTTAAAAGAATTTCCTAGGTACCAGGCAAGGAAATCCCAGAGGGCAAGGACAGTGGGGCTCAAACTCTTATCAAGAGAACAATAGAAGCCAAACTGTTATCAAAAAGCCGGTACCAGTACGTGGGCAGGGGAGAAAGATAAGCTCAGCTGCCCTCAGAAGAAGGATGAGGGGCCCAGACCCTTATCAACAACTGACCATCTGCAGAAAAAAGGAAACCAGACTCCAAAAGAATGCTGACCAGCAAGAATAATGATGACCAGCAAAAAAATTATGATGACAAGCAGAAACTGAGACTGTGCAGAAGCATGATCTAAGAAGGTGGAACCAGGGAGGGGACATGCTTGAATATGCATTAACCCCTCACAGCAAGGATGGGATAAAAGGGGTATCCATGAGATACCAGGGGTGCTCTTGGCAGCGCGCCAAGGCACCCGGCCGTTTTAACTCTTTGCTTTATTTCTTATGTCTCCTAATTGTCTTTTATTTATATTAAATTCTTTTTATAATTTATTAAGTGAATCTCGTTTTTAAGATCTATGTTTATCATATATTAGGTAATTTGTAATAGAAAGAAATTGATTTAAAACACTGGAATCACAATTTTATTGCCTTCTCACAATTAAAGAAAAAAAAAAAACCCTACCAAACCTTGAAAGAACATAAATAATTCTTGCTTTTATTGTACCTTCCTGGCTTAGTGGGATTTCAACTTGGAGAGAGTCATTCTCTAGAAGGGGCAGAGGCAGTTAAGGATTCTACATACCTATAAAAGAGCTGACCATGTGACCCTGCCAGCAGCTCGTTGAAAATAAGCAGTGTAAGAATAAGAACATTGAAAGCTGAGGGGAATTGATTCCTGCAGCATTCTGTGTGCTGAACTCACTCTGCTAGAATTTCTCACTGTGTGCTCTGTGTGTACATACAGTCAAGGAGTGGATCTGTTCCCACTGCCAAAACACTGTGAGTTTAGGAAGGATTCTTCTTAGGTCAAGATTATTTTCATATGGTGAGAGACCGAGTTTAATGCAGCATTTTAATTCCTACGAGAATTTACCAGAGCTGTAGCTAAGACTGAAAATGTTTGTCCTGTAATCCCAATTTTGCACCAACTGACTTGGTTCTTTAGTAGTCCTTCCTTTTGGATGTGTATTAATGTAAAGTTTTAGCAGAAGCTTAATATGGGGAAAGTTTCAGCTATTATCAGGCTGCTTCTTTATCCAGGGACAATGAGTATAGTGTTTAAAATTCCCATTTGAAATGGGAACATCTGTAATTCTAAATCTTCTCTGAACAGCCATGAAACCGAAACAACTGAGGAAATAAGTGCAGTTTGACTGGAGAGAATGGTATGGCTGGTGCCTGGAGCCATGCCTGGCTCTGTTCCAGAGGCAGTTTGGTTCTAGTATGTGCACAGGAGAATTCTGTTTGCTTAATTAGCTTTGTCAGTGCCTGCTGACAAAGGGCTGCCCTAGGAGCCACCTGGGGAGCCAGTGCTATATACAAGGCTAGCAGGAGCAAGGCCCTGAAATGTCTTAAGAAACCCCAAACCCCGTAAGTTTGCTTTTCTCCACAGAGCTGTCCTTCTGTACTCAGGACATGTGAGCACCTGAGAAAATTCTCTGCAGCAGAGGACATCCCAGTTTTCCTTTGCTTTTCACAGAATGGACAAAAGCAGAACTCTGGAAACCATGCCTGAAACAACATTTTGACCTTACTAATAATAATGTAGAAAGAACAGCACAGCAAGGGTAATTTGATTTTTTTCATTAGCTCCACAGCTAATTGATGGAAAACCTAAAATGCACAGGCTTCACCAGCTCATTCTGAATTGTTCAAGCCTAACTTATGTACATACTATAAACGTTTCAGGTAATACAGGCAGGATTTAAGGTGACTGTCTCTTGAGCACAAAGTGTCTCTCCCAAAAACAGATGATACTGTGAGAAATGAACTTGTAAAAATTCGTAAAAATCTAAATAAATGTATATAACAATAATGATATAAAATATAAAGTACAGTATGACACACAAGCCCTTCCCAGATCTAGCCACGAATTCCCACTCAAAGGATAACGATCCTAGCCGGCGCCCATCAACAAAAGAATAGACAGGACGCGGCCCATCAAGCTGACAGAAAAAAAAAAAACCTCCTCAAACTGACAAGGACAGGCTCGGTGACCATCAACGGGAAAGAATAGGCAGGACACGAAACATCAAGCCAAAACGGAGAGGCACCGACGAGATATTCATCACCGGACCCGAACACCTCGCCTTGCGGGCTACCGTTGGGGGAAGCCATCAAGTAAACAAAAGGAAAAATCCAGCCGAAATATCCATCGGCTCCAACCCGGATCCAGCCATCCCATCCGGATGGCCTGAACCACAAGAGCCACTCAGAATTTCTTTACATATGAGGAGACTCGGTCCGGACGTCCATTCGACTCTATTCTCCAATGCCAGGAAATCAATTCATACGACAATCAAGGACTGTTGATGAATGGTGCCTGCCTGGAATTTGGCCTCAAGGCTAAAAATCCCTATAAAAACCCCGGACAGTTTACCCTCCTTCGTGGATTTGGGAACACCTATACCTTTGGGTATAGACCCCTGTCCACCCAGCGCTGCGCTGTTTGTTTTATTGTGGTTTTCCCTCATTGTTTATTTTTTTTATAAAAATTGTTTTATAATAAATTGTTTTTATTTAACCCAAATCTGCCTTTGCATTTATAACAGATTGGTGCCGTGACTCGGATCGGAGAAACTGCGGGGAATCTCGCTGCCCAGGACGGGTACCCCCGCTGATTTTGGCGGCCTGGTGAGTGAAGAACCCCCGTAGTTCGTTCCGATATCCGAACCAAATTTAGGCGGAGGTAAAAACCACAATAAAAAGGATAAATCCGGATCGGAGAGCTCGGAAGGCACGGAGCCTTCGGAAGCCGCGGCTTACTTTGCTCGTAAAACGTCTAGTGCGCACAAGGGACACCCACGCAGGAAAATAGCTGTAAGTACTGCTGGTTGAGCGGGCGATCGGGCGAGTGTGTGAGACGTGATCTGATCACGAAGCGAGTGCGGACTTCAAGGTCGCGTTTCCATCCTCCCGCGAGGGAATTGGCCGGCCGCGAAGGAAGCGATACAGAGTGAAAGTTTTTTTTTTCCCTCGACACACACTCGTAAAACCTGAGACCAAAGGGTGTCTCGGGAACTGATCGCAAGGTACTTGGAGGGGAAGGGACGTCTTGTCGAGCTCGAGGCTGGTAAACCCTCTTAGTAACGGACCCAGGGAGAGGTCCAGGGAAGAATCAAAAGTTCCGATTACAAGAGACCTCAGCTCAGCTCGCTGAAAGGTGAGTATCGGCAAATTTTGATTCCTAAGTACACAACGCAGAAACTAATATCGACTCACGGAGAAGTCGAAGAAAGGTAAGAATATATTTGCGAAGTATGGGGCAGAAAAAGAGTAAGCTTCAAGGAAGAAGCACAGGAAAAGATTCCTCCGATCAGGGGGAGGAATCACCAGACATCCCACTGGAAAGTCCCTTGGGGTGGATGCTAAAACACTGGGAAGATTGTCCCCAGAGGAAGGGGAAATCAAAGGAGAAATTAATACATTACTGTATGGAGGTTTGGGGAAGACAGGAGTTGAGAAGTCACCTCACTTGGCCAGTGTTAGGCACATTTGAAAAATGGACGTGTAACAAGTTGTTCTCCTATGTGGAGAACAAAGTCCCCTCAGATCCTGAGGAGAAGGAATACGCTAAGCTCTGGGTAAATGCCAGAGTAGGGCTATTTCCAATAAAGCAAAAAGAAAAACGTGAGTCGAAAACTGAGTCCTGGGAACCCCTCGATCACTTACCACCCCCGTATCGAGGACCAGCGGGACCTTCCTCTGCCAATCAGGTGGTGCCTTCAGCACCCGTGGGCCCCCGAGACCAACCCACTGAGATACGTGTGTCTCAAGCGGGAGAGTCGGGGCCAGCAGCAATGCCGGCAGCCCTTCCCCTTTCCCCGCCTGTAAACACCGTAACCACAGCAACCTCCTCGGAGGTTTTTTCTGCACAAGGCTGGGGAACACCCTATCCGCCCCTGCCGATCCAGCCGCCACTACCGGGACCCTCCCATACAACGGAGGGGGCTCCTCCCTTCAACCGGGTGGCGGCAGAATTCCCACAATTAATAACAGGGAGGCAACACACAATCACCAATTCCCCTCCCGCAAGTAGAACCCGTTTAAGAGCAAGAATGACAGATAATGAATGGAGAGAGAGTGAAGAGGGGCACCGGTTGTTCCCTCTTAGGGAAGTACCGACGGCCCCGGGAGTGATCGGTTTTGTGAATGTCCCCCTTAACTCTGGAGATGTAAGAGCATTTAAAAAAGAGATGGGGCGGTTGTTAGATGACCCTCTCGGAGTGGCTGAGAGGTTAGATGAATTTTTAGGGAGTAGCATTTATACCTTTGACGATCTTATGGCAATCCTGAGATCACTGTTTAATCCGGAGGAAAGGGAAATGATTAAACAAGCCGGGATCAGAGACTAGGACAGACGCAATCCACAGGGGACGCCAGGTAACCAGAAATGGCCTAGCGCAAGCCCGAGCTGGAATGCACAGACGGAGGAAGGCAGAAGGAACATGATGGATTTAAGGAGCATGATTATACAAGGTATAAGAGAAGCGGTCCCTAGGGGCCAGAACATTAGCAAAGTTTTCAAAGAGTGTCAAGGAAAGGAGGAACCACCCACTGAGTGGATCGAAAGGTTACGGCGAAGTTTACAGATTTATTCTGGAACTGACCCGAACTCTCCTATGGGGGAGGTTCTGTTAAAAACACAATTTGTTGCTAAATCTTGGGAAGATATTAGGAGGAAATTAGAAAAGATTGAGGGGTGGCAAGATAAAAGTCTTCAAGAGCTCCTAAGGGAAGCTCAAAAAGTGTACATGAGAAGAGAAGATGAGAAGCAAAAATCGCAAGCTAGAATTTTAGTAACAGCGGTAAAAGAAGTCCAGAAACAAGAACAGATGCAGGGTAAGTTTAAATCACTACCCGGAAAAGGTCGAGATTCTCACCGGGCAGCCCCGGCCCCATGGAAAGAACCCCCTGAATGCTACTACTATAAAAAGGTAGGACACATTCAGCGAAAATGTAAACAAAAATTAAAAGATGAGAAAATTTTTCAGGAAGACTAGGGGTGTCAGGGGCTCTTTAATTTGGGGACCAGAACATCCAAGGAGCCCTTGATAAAGTTAAAAGTGGGACCCCAACGACAAGTGGTAAGTTTTCTTGTAGATACTGGGGCAGAAAGAAGTACTCTGCAAAAATTACCATACGGATGTGTGGCAAGCAGAGAAAAAGTTTTTGTAATCAGTGCAAAGGGAGACCCCTTTGAAGTACCTATAATAAAAGATGTGGAAATAGAATCTGAAAATAAAATTTGCTTAGGGAATTTGCTATTAGTAGAGGAAGCAGATTACAATTTACTGGGAAGGGACATGATTGTTGCTTTAAGAATAAATATCTTAATTAAAAACTCTGAATTGGTGGTAAAAATATTTAGGTTGACTCCTAAAGATGAAGAGAGAATTAACCCTAAAGTATGGCATTCAAAAGGAGAGGTAGGTAAGCTAGATATCAAACCTATCAAAATAAAAATCGAGAACTCCGAGGACCCTATAAGAATCAAACAATATCCCATCCCGATGGAAGGGAGAAGGGGGTTAAAACAAATAATTGATGACCTCATAAAAGGAGGAACTTTGGAGCCTTGCATGTCCCAACACAACACCCCCATTCTGGCTGTAAGGAAGACAGATGGCAGCTTCCGATTGGTCCAAGACCTACGAGCGGTAAACGCTAGGACCCGGACTAGATTCCCGGTGGTGGCCAACCCCTATACTTTACTAAATAGACTCTCACCAGAAGATGTGTGGTATAGTGTGATTGATTTAAAAGATGCCTTCTGGACTTGCCCTCTGGATGAGAGGAGCAGAGATTATTTTGCATTTCAGTGGGAGGACCCAGAAACAAACCGCAAACAACAGCTAAGGTGGACGGTCCTCCCCCAGGGGTTTGTGGAATCCCCGAACCTGTTTGGACAAGCTTTAGAACAAATATTAACCCAATTTACTTTAGAGGGCGATACAAAGCTTTTGCAATATGTAGATGATTTGCTAATAGCTGGACCAACTGAAGAAAGCGTTAGAAAAAGCACGATTGCCTTGTTAAACTTCCTAGGAAAGAAAGGTTTGAAAGTATCAAAATCCAAGCTGCAATTCACAGAGCCTGAAATAAAATATCTCGGACACTAGATATCCCAAGGGAAGAAAAAATTAGACCCGGAGAGGGTAGCAGGCATCCTCGCATTGCCTGCACCAAAAACAAAAAAGCAAATTAGACAAATCCTGGGGCTCCTGGGATACTGCAGGCAGTGGATTGAGGGTTACAGTGAAAAGGTGAAGTTTTTATATGAAAGATTAAACACTGATAGACTAAAGTGGACTGAACAGGATGATTCCAATTTTCAGAAATTAAAAATTGTCCTTATGACTGCCCCGGTACTAACCCTACCAGATACGAATAAAGAATTCCAGTTGTTTGTGGATGTGAGTGGACAAACAGCGCAGGGAGTCCTGACTCAGGAATGGGCAGACAAAAAGAAGCCTATAGGGTTTCTTTCAAAGATCTTAGATCCGGTCAGTCGAGGTTGGCCTACGTGTTTACAAGCAATTGTAGCAGTAGCTCTGTTAGTAGGAGAAGCAAAGAAAATAACTTTTGGGGCTCCTCTGGTAGTCTACACTCCCCATGATGTGAGAAACATATTGCAGCAAAAAGCAGAAAAGTGGCTGACTGATTCCAGGCTCCTGAAATATGAAGCCATCTTAATCAGTTCACCCGGTTTAGAATTAAAAACTACCTCTGCACAAAATCCTGCTCAGTTTTTATTCGGTGAACCTTTAGAGAAATTAGTTCATAACTGTTCAGAGATCGTGGAGCTGCAGACCAGAATAAGACCGGACTTAGAAGATCAGGAGTTAGAAGGGGGAGAAAGGTGGTTTGTAGATAGATCCTCGAGAATTATTGAGGGAAAAAGAAAATCAGGATATGCGATAATAAATAGTGCATCTGGGGAAGTTGTGGAATCTGGACCTTTGAAAGCAAGTTGGTCTGCACAAGCTTGCGAGCTCTATGCTCTCCTAAGAGCCCTCCGGAGGTTGAAAGGAAGGAGAGGGACCATATACACAGACTCACGGTATGCTTTCGGTGTGGTACATACTTTTAGAAAAATTTGGGAAGAGAGGGGTCTAATAAATACCAAAGGAAAAGATCTAATTCATGGGGAAATAATCAGACAGATTTTAGAGGCGGTCCGGGGGCCAAGAGAAATATCAATTGTCCATGTAAAAGGACACCAGACGGGGTTGCAGTTTCAAACCCGAGGTAACAACTTAGCCGATAAAGAGGCAAAACGAGCAGCCCTGCTTACCGTAAGTATTCCCGAGGTGACTCCGGAGGAATCCCCTGAAATCCCCATGCTCCCTTCAGAGAAAGAGATTGAAGAATTCAAAAAAATAGGAGGAGTCATGAAACAGGGAAAATGGTGGTTACCTGATGGGAGGGAACTGATCCCGAGGGGAGTGGCAAGGAGAGTGTTACAAAGGCTACACAAACAGACCCATTGGGGAACTCGGGCGCTGGCAGATCAGTTCCTGAAATTTTTTGGATGCAAGGGGATTTTTGAAATTGCCAAACAAGAGGTACAGGGGTGTGTGGTTTGCCAAAAAGTAAATAAATCCAACTCCAAACAAACCGTTTGGGGAGGGCGGCCTCTCTCATACCGACCATTTGAGAGAATCCAGGTGGACTTCACCGAATTACCAAAAATCGGGAGATATAAATTCTTATTAGTAATAGTTGATAAACTTACGCACTGGGTAGAAGCCTTTCCCAGGGCAAGGGCTACGGCCCAAACAGTATCAAAAATTTTATTGGAAGAAATCATCCCTAGGTATGGGATAGTGGACTGTATTGATTCGGATCAAGGAACTCATTTCACTTCAAAAATTATAAAACAAACTTCAGAAGCTCTGGGTATCAGATGGCAATACCACACTCCCTGGCATCCTCAGAGTTCAGGACAGGTGAAAAGAATGAATCAGACACTTAAATCCCAACTGTCTAAACTCATGATAGAGACAAAAATGTCATAGATTAAGTGCCTCCCTCTTGCTTTACTAAATATAAGAACAATGCCTCATTCTGAAACGGGTCTGTCCCCTTTTGAAATGTTGTACGGAATGCCATACAAACATAGAATGCCGGTGGGACACCCCCAAGTGGAGGATGTACAAATACAACCATATCTCATTGCTATCAACAAAAATTTACAGGAACTACGAAAAAAAGGACTGATTCCCCAAAGCACCTCACTGGGATTTGCAATACACCAGATACAGCCTGGGGATAAAGTCCTCGTCAGAGCGTGGAAGGAGCTTCCCCTCAGCCCCCATTGGGAAAGACCGTTCCTGGTTCTCCTGACCACAGACACAGCTGTCCAGACCGCAGAAAAAGGTTAGACCCACTCGTCTCGGGTAAAGAAAGTGAAGGAATACGACACCTCCAAGTGGAAAGTCACCACCCCTCCGGGAGAACTAAAGATCAGAATACAGCGTAACCACAAATGAACAGTAACGATCAGATAAGTTGTATTCACCCTGAATGTAATTGTTTTCCGTTTATCCATTTCAAGTGCGCCTATTATGACCAGATTTGGGTAACCCACTGTTTGGGAGGGTACAAACCTAAAGGATTGTGCACAAAGTGTCTAGAAAAAGAACAAGATTTGACTAGCCGTCTCTTAATACTTGCCACCAGGGCGGGATTGTTAGAACTCGACTCTCCTGAGTGGTTCCTACTTTTTCAAAAGGAGATAAGAGGGAAACTAGACTCCAAGGCAGAGGCTTTAGAAATTGAGTGCCGAAAGACAGTAAAAGTACCATGCAGGACAGACACGATTAAGTCGTCTCGGTGAGCTACCTTTAAAAGGAGATACGCCATAAGAACTACAAGGGCCCCTGAAGAATATCCCTGCTGCCGGGAAGATGATAATCCCCGCCGTATATTTTTATACGGGCGAAGGGCAAGGCAGAAGGATACACCGGTGGGGAATCCTGATGTTCCTGAATCTAGCCATGTGCTTGACCAAGGGAATGAGCCCCGAGGTGCCTCTGGGGGATCCTCCCCTAGAGAAGTGTAAGCGGTGCCAGACCAACACAGATGCCGGACGAATAATCGATTGTCCTCCAGAACAACAAAGGGGGTTTTGTATTTCCAATGGCACTCAGTATAATCTATGTGAACTAAAAGGGGAGGTCTGGTGTTATCACCCAGCAGCAAGTCTTAAGGACGGGCAGTCTAAAACTCCTATAAAAAGAAAGACTGAAACTTCCCATTTCAAGTATAGGAGAGAAGTGGGAGTGATTCCCCCAATTCCAATCTGCAGTCAATGTAACAAAACGGTCTGGATAAGGGGGAAAAGACAATCCACCTTTTTGGCATATTATACGGTTAACCCTTTATGTTACAATAAAGCGAATTTGAAAATGTGTACCATGGGAGGGAAGGTATATTGAGAAAGTAGAAACTTAAAACATGAAGAAAAAGCTTTTTTTAATAATGAACCGATAATCCTTGATTTGTTAAAAAATAGTGATGACCGGGTATGTTTGCAATTCGACCCAGTATTCTGCTTCTCCCGGGATGAAGAAGGGGTGGACCCTGAAAACAAAATAAAACAATTAACCCTAGAGTTAAAGAGGCGAGAAGCAGAGGCTCGGAAAAAGAAGCTAGAACGGGAGAGGCTTAACTCTCTTAGTGAACATTATGAGCAATTAGAGAAACAATACAGCAATTGGGGGTTGCCAAACCCCAACCAAAATCTTTTTATAGATCTAATGCAAGAAATAGCCACAGAATTAGGTCTATCTAACTGTTGGATCTGTAGCGGGTTAAAATCAGCTGAAAGATGGCCTTGGAAGGGAGAGGGACTAACCCCAGAGCAACTCCTAAAATGGGAAGGCTCTAAAATATCAAAAACAAAACAAAGACCAGAAGGATGGGTTATAGACCAAAGAATAATCGGTACTGTCTGCATTAGCAGAGAGGGGAAAGAATACACTGATTTAGTAGGCTATACCCCATGTGTAAGCACACTCACGGTGAATTCGGAAAGCAAGACTAAAACCTGGCAACCTGAACCACCCACGGGCTATTGGAGTCGCTCCAGGGAGAATAACTGTGAATGGATGGAAATAATTAGACTTTGCTGGTACAAAAACTCTGGGGCCAATCCCTTCCATGAGCTAATAAGATTAAAGGAATATTGAGATGATCCGGCAAAGTTGAACAAGAGTTGGGAAGCTCCTGATGGTATATATTGGATATGTGGGAAAAAAGCTTATAGCGAGCTACCTAGAAAATAGAAAGAATCCTGCACACTTGGAATAATTCGGCCCTTTTTCTTTACTCTACCTAAAACAGAGAGTAAATCATTTGAGACATTAAACAGACAAAAGAGGGAATTAAAACGGGAACTACCAATAGCGGGAGGCAACCAAAAGTGGAAAAAGGAAGAATGGCCTGCCGAAAAGATCATTCAATATTACGGGCCCGCTACTTGGGCAAACGATGGCAGCTGGGGGTACAGAACCCCCATTTATCTCCTCAACAGACTTATCAGATTACAAGCGGTGGTAGAGATAGTTTCTAACCACACTTCAGAAGCCCTAGAACTCCTAGCCAAACAACATTCACAAATGAGAGCTTTTGTGTACCAAAACAGACTAGCTCTCGATTATTTGCTAGCCGAAGAGGGAGGAGTGTGTGGCAGATACAACGAATCCGAGTGTTGTATGGAAATAGACGATTACGGAGAAACAATAAAAAGATTAGCTGCTGAAATTAAAAAGGTAGCTCATGTGCCAGTCCAAAAATGGAATTCAATCCTACAAGCCTCCTGGTGGAACCAGATATTCGGGCAAGGGGCTTGGTGGAAGAAGCTAGTATTTTTCATCACTTGTTCAGTTGCCGGAATCATTTTCCTTCCCTGCTTAATTCCTTGCTTCATCAGACTAATTCACTCTGTTGTGCAAGGAATGCAGATTGCCACACTTCCAATTGATCCTGAGAAAGTGCAAGGGAGACCTACTCCTCTCTCTAAACTAATGAAATTAGAAGAAGAAAAAGAAAACGAAAATGTGATTAAAGCCTTAAAGAATTTTGAAAATAAATATAAACTGGCACAAGCATATAGTGAGAATTCGTTAACAGACTGGGAAGAAGATGAATGTGAGTAAAAAATTATAGTCCTCCCCTGCAGAATTAGATGAAATAACACGAATTTTTAATGTAATGAATTATTAGGCGGGGGACTGTGAGAAATGAACTTGTAAAAATTCGTAAAAATCTAAATAAATGTATATAACAATAATGATATAAAATATAAAGTACAGTATGACACACAAGCCCTTCCCAGATCTAGCCACGAATTCCCACTCAAAGGATAACGATCCTAGCCGGCGCCCATCAACAAAAGAATAGACAGGACGCGGCCCATCAAGCTGACAGAAAAAAAAAAAACCTCCTCAAACTGACAAGGACAGGCTCGGTGACCATCAACGGGGAAGAATAGGCAGGACACGAAACATCAAGCCAAAACGGAGAGGCACCGACGAGATATTCATCACCGGACCCGAACACCTCGCCTTGCGGGCTACCGTTGGGGGAAGCCATCAAGTAAACAAAAGGAAAAATCCAGCCGAAATATCCATCGGCTCCAACCCGGATCCAGCCATCCCATCCGGATGGCCTGAACCACAAGAGCCACTCAGAATTTCTTTACATATGAGGAGACTCGGTCCGGACGTCCATTCGACTCTATTCTCCAATGCCAGGAAATCAATTCATACGACAATCAAGGACTGTTGATGAATGGTGCCTGCCTGGAATTTGGCCTCAAGGCTAAAAATCCCTATAAAAACCCCGGACAGTTTACCCTCCTTCGTGGATTTGGGAACACCTATACCTTTGGGTATAGACCCCTGTCCACCCAGCGCTGCGCTGTTTGTTTTATTGTGGTTTTCCCTCATTGTTTATTTTTTTTATAAAAATTGTTTTATAATAAATTGTTTTTATTTAACCCAAATCTGCCTTTGCATTTATAACAATACCTACTGGACAATGTTGGGATAAAACTCAAACTTACACTTGTGATTTTTACTGATGGTTTCTATGTTGCAGTACAGAACTTGTGTAATGCAGTGGGCAGGACAAAAGGCAGCTTGGATGCTATTTTGAGCTCTTGGATGTTCCTCTCTGCTTTTCTGCTTCTCCCTCTAAACTGTTAGTATTTGATAGTGTGACTGCAGAATACCTGGAACACTGGGATCTTTACCTCTGTAGGAGTCTTCCGAACCTCAAGGATGTAAAATACAGCACATATTTTTAAGAAGTGAACTACACATGTTGTCTTGGTTCTAGAAGACAGGTGTCTGCTAGGGAGAGCAGGAGCCTCCCTTGGGATGAAAGAATGTAGACCCCCTCCCTCCGAATTATTATAAATTTGAAATCAAGGGGCTTTCAGCCAGAGATCTGGGGATAGGAATAACAGTTCTTTACTAGTATAACCAGGCAAACAAACAAACAATAACTACAGCAATAACAAGAACACAGAACCAGGGACCCCGGGACAGCTCTCTCAGCTGAGATGGGATGGAGGAGAGGTTTTGTTTTTCACAAACCCCTCGGGCAGTCAGTCCCGGTGCTCCTGCAGGGCTCCGAGGAACAGTCGGCTGGAAACAGCAGGGATGAGCTGAGATCCTGGGTCGGTGGCTGAGGTGTATCAGCAGCTCCGCGGCGGTGCCTGGCACTGCCACACGTCCCGGCAGGGCAGGGGGTGCGAGGCCACCAGCCAAGAGGGGAGAAGGAGAAGAAGCAACTGCTCCGTCTGGGTGATGGCGAAAATCCCTTCTCTCCACCGCAGCAGCTCCGCGACCCAGCACACGAACGTCCTTCCCCGAAGCCGAAGAAAAGCCACCTAAAAACTGTCCCCACCCTCCTTTTCTGCCCCCTTCCCCCCCTCCTGGGCCCGGCTACTCTTTGTCCGTTGTCAATCACCCCTAAGTACCGGTAGTTAGGTTGCCCCAGCACATAATGGGTAAAAATTCCCCGGGCAGGCCAGAACGACAAAACAAACAAAAACAAAAAAAAAAGGACACCTAACCCTCAACACATGTCTATTTTACTATACAATACTTTTGCATCTTCCATCTCTCTGGAATCCTGTGCTGAAGTTTAAAAACCAACAAGTTAGAGATTAAGAAAATTACAGGTTAAAGCAGCTCTGCAGCACAATAAATTAATCTTTAGCACTGGTTACTTATTCATTTGTCATGTACATTAAAATTTAAATTACTGAGGAGTGCATCCCTCTGTGCACACCTTTGGGAACTTTCATTTCATCCCACATATAAACATTCCAAAGAGTGGACATTTTTTTCCCCCTGTTTTCAGGAATAAGGTTTCTACAAGCACAAGGAAGGGATAAAGGGACAGTTACATAAAAAGAGATGTGCTGTTTGGACAAATCATCTTGTTACCCATTTCTTGCTTTTCCTCATACATAAAATGTATTTATTTTCTTGTGACTCTCTCAGTCTGTAATAAAATAGCTCTGCTATTGTGTCTCATATAATCCTTTTTGTGCCAATTTTTTTGCCCTCTCTCTGTCAACAAGCCAAGAAATCTCTTCAGAACATAATCTTTAATCATTCCCTGTTGTCCCAGAAGCATTTGCTCATGGTACAGATAGAAATTTTCACTTTGTCTCCTATATCTTTTTCTGATGAGAACGGAGGTTCCAGTTGCATTATATGATTCTTCTCCAGAACATCATATTGAGAGTAAGACTCAACAGAGCATCAAGGTGCTCTGAAGTGCACTCTATGGTCACTAATCTGGAGATGAAAAAGACAGGGAACCAGGAATGACTTACTGCAGTGGCTTACTGCAGGCAAGGATTTATTTTTCTGAAAGTGAAGGGAGGTGAAAACCCTCCTTTTTGAAAGCAAGTGGTTAACTACCTATGACTCGCTCTATTTAAAAAAATATTACAGCTGTATCCACCCCATAAGATGAGGTTTTCTTCTTTTTTTTCCTTGACACAAGCTGTTCTGGATGGTCACTGATAGCACAGATGAGCTGGAAACACTTCTGATTTTGCTGTCAGCAGATGCTTTATGGGGAGCTCAGGGCACAGCTCAGCCTGAACTGGAAGAATGGACACTTAAGGACTTGGGGACATGAAGTTAATGCAAGTCTCAGGTAAGGAAGGGATTACAATATGATAGAACCTGTCAATTTTCAGCTGAACTCTGTAATATTTATCTGAGAACAGTAATATCTTAATGGTACAGAGGAGAAAGGTGATGGCCAACATTCACAATTTGTTTCCACGCTGATACTTTGAGTTCCCTAGACAGGCTTTTGTGGCTGCAAGTTCAGCAACAGACCATAAATATATACGTTATGGATTTAAGCATCTTCCCCTATCCCTGATGCATGATTAAATCATTACCTAAATAAATAATGCATTCTTTGTAGCATTATAAATTAACAAGTGAGGGGCATTGTGTTACCATATTGCTGCCTCGAACTGCAAATCTTTGTGAAATAGGGAGAAGGTTTTAAGTGCTCTCCTGTCTTCAAAAATAAAAAATAAATTGGTATTCCAGTAAAAATCCCTAATATGAAACAACTAATTTAAACATAAACTGTGTATACCTCTGTGATTGAAGATAAAATATTCAGCAATGCTTGGCAAAACTCTAGGGTAAGAAAATTGAAACACATTATTGTTATAAATGCAAAGGCAAATTTGGGTTAAATAAAAGAACAATTTATTATAAAACAATTTTTATAAAAGAATAAACAATGAGGAAAAACCACAATAAAACAAACAGCGCAGCGCTGGGTGGACAGGGGTCTATACCCAAAGGTATAGGTGTTCCCAAATCCACGAAGGAGGGTAGACTGTCCGGGGTTTTTATAGGAATTTTTAGCCTTGAGGCCAAATTCCAGGCAGGCACCATTCACCAACGGTCCTTGATTGTTGTATGAATTGATTTCCTGGCGTTGGAGAATAGAGTCAAATGGACGTCCGGACAGAGTCTCCTCATATGTAAAGAAGTTCTGGGTGTTTCTTGATTTCATTGTGGTTCAGGCCATCTGGATGGGATGGTTGGATCCGGGTTGGAGCTGATGGATATCTCGGCTGGACTTTTTCCTTTTGTCTACCTGATGGCTTCCCCCAACGGTAGCCTGCAAGGCGGGGTGTTCAGGTCCGGTGATGAGTATCTCGTCGGAGCCTCTCCTTGTTAGCTTGATGATTCATGTCCTGTCTATTCTTTTCCGTTGATGGGCACCGAGCCTGTCCCTGTCAGCTTGATGATCCTTGTCCTGTCTATTCTTTTTCGTTGATGGGCGCTGGCTAGGATCGTTATCCTTTGAGTGGGAATTCGCGACTAGATCTGGGAAGGGCTTGTAGGCCATACTGTACTTTATATTTTATATCATTATTGTTATATACATTTATTTAGATTTCTACGAATTTTTACAAGTTCATTTCTCACATTATCCAGCTGAAACTATGGGGTAATGTTTAGGTCAAGAGAAGATAATTCTTCTAATCTAAATTAGATTAAGATACCTGCATGTGGATTCTGTATCCTAAAAACTACATGCAATTATGGAGCAATAAAAGTTGTAGTATATTCCCAAATTTTCTGGAGAAATTATTTTTGGAATGTCGTGCTGCAATGTCTTGAAGTTTGAATTGCCTTCTTGGCAGCACTCAAGACTATAAAGTGGACACAAGCAGAATTTTAACCGCTGTATTCAGCTTGAAGAAAAGCATCAGAAGGTACAGACCTATTTATTTACTAGGTACTTCTCTCAGTTTCGGCTTAATCTTTCTTTGGGAGAAAATATAATAATTTTGACCATTTCAAACAAAAAGACCGTTTTGTAAGTCACTTGTGTACTCCTGCATTACATGGGATGTTTATTCATTTGGTAGCAAATACACAAACACAAAGATAACTATAGCAGGATTTCTCATCCAGTTAAATAATTCTCTGTCACACAGACATGCCAATGCTGTAGCTGCACTGAACCTGAGCGGAAGTGTTACAGTGTTTGTCAGGCATTAATCTGCATCAGATAATGAACCAAAATGCTTCAAACAGTGGGAGCTGTGAGTGGGTGCTTCCTACCTAAAGAGACAGGGAGTTGTGTTTCATCTGCTGAGAATTAAATCATAACCAAATATTCTGAACTGGTATCACCTGTTATTTTCTGTGAGAGAAGTAAACTGGTGTATGGAGTGCATTTTTAAAATCCTGTTTGTTCCAGAGCGAGGATGGTGTTTCACAGATTACCTCTGACAGGAGCATATTTTATGAGCTGTCTGGACATTCTTGTTCTTGTCCTTGCAGGTTTATAGTGACCCCTCCTGTAGCTGCAGCTCTCGGCTGTGAGGGCAAGTGCAACAGCACAGGCAGAGGAGAGAAGTGCAAAGGACAACAGGAATCAGCCAGACCCCCAAAGCTGCAACTTCCCAGGCAGCTGCCTCGTTACCCAATGTGGAATTCCTCCCACTGTAGCCTTTGGTTTCGTTGAGGTGTTGCTTGCTGCTGTTCAGACGAGGAGGGGTGGGTGCATGGAATAACACCTTGTCAGACTTGGGGCTCATAGCCGAGTGTGCAGTCTTGTCTGAGCTGGTGACCGACCTGCTGCTTGTTCTCCTAGCAAAAGCAACCTCTACCGGGGAAGTTTCTGCCCTGGAATAGGCAGTACCTTCAGTCCTCCGCACTGTCAGACTCCAGGTGGGGGTGTGAGTGTTTCCTGGTAAGCCACGGCTCGTGGCAGCAGGTGGAGCTCGGAGCAGAGGAGAACCTAATGTGGTGACATTGTGATGTTGGTATCTTCCCCACTCAGGGGTCTTTGTGCTCTGCTGCCTCTCAGATGTACTCGCTGAGGAGTGAGCATTTGGCTCTTGGTATTTCAGTTTCTCAAAAATGAGAAGATCTGGATCAATCCCTAGTAAATGAGGATAATGTTAGTTTATTGATAAAAGCTTGTCTGCACGCCCACAGAAAGGATCCATGGAGACAGAGGCAGGGCAGGGAGCCCAGATAATGACCTTTTGGATTGGACATGTCACTGCCTTGGGTTATGGGATATCTTATGGGCTGCAAGGGTTGTGCATTTTGGGATTGCACATGACTTACTATGGGATGCTTAGGGAAAGAACCAAAGGTGAGGAAAGGGTGGTATCTAGGCCATCGAGGGTAGGGAAATCCAGGAAAGCTATGTGTGTGTGACAGTCTGCAGCAGCAACCGGAGGGAAGCTGCACCCTAGGGGCTCAAACATCCCAGCAACTGTTGAGACTGGGGTCCAGACTGGGCACCCTGAGGTCCAGACTGGGAAGACTGAGAACATCTCAGCCCGGCTGCTGGGGACTTTGCATCGTATATATGTGTGTGTATATATATACACATATTTATATATTTTCACTAACACAAAATCAGGATGAGGCTTTTGATGCTCCCTGTGTTGGTGTGTTCAATTTATGTGTTTGGCTCTGTTACCTGTGTGCTCATGGTGCATGTGCCTAATGAAAATAAATGTTCAATCTTGTTACTGCTTGGGTCTGGGGACATGGAGCAGTGGCAGCCTCCTCTCAGTCTCTCAGAGAGGGGAGGGTATTTTGGCCAAGCACAGTACTGATGAGGTACTCAGAGCATGAATCTTGAGAGCTGGGTGTATCTTCAAGCTCCTTTCTCATTGAGTGGAAAAAAGGGGGGAAGTATTTTCAGAAGTAGGTATATTAATGAAAAAGGAATTAAGTCTCCAATTTTTTAGGGTTGTGTGTTACTTCAGGAGGTCATTTAGCACAGCAGCTGACCTGGTATCAATTTTAAAACTTCCTAAAACTGCTCTGTTTTCAGCCATTATAAATGAAATGCTTAATTACCTGTTGTGATGTTGTACAAAATGACATCAACTCCAGCCCTTAGAATGCAGCTTTCCAGAGCTGGGCAAGACATGTGCAGGCAGTTCCTGTTCTCATGAATGGCTCCATGGTAGAACACTGCTAGATTGCAAGAGACTGGAACCCATAAAGAACAAAGCTGAGCTTCTCAGCGCAATGACCATTGCATTTTGCATGTTATGATATTATTTAACATGAGAAGTTCATTATATTTGCCCAGATCCTGTGGGAAGAGACACCAGATCCTGTGGTTCTCTCTTTATCATATGAACTAATTGAGAATACAGTCAAAAGAGATTTTTATTTTACATCTGGACTAGAATGGCCATATGAGTTCTACTTCTGTATCTCCTTAAATAATAACTGATTTAAAGCCCTTTGACATGCCCTCTAATGTCTCAGTTTTAGTTAAGATAGTAACAAATTTTGTTTGACTGTATACGATTATAAAAAGGAGATTTCAAGTTACCATTTATTAGCTCTTTAAGTATCCAGTTCCATATGGGGAATATGAGAAGTTTACTGTTGAGGTAGGAACACCCTTGCTGAAATATATGTAATTTTTCTCACCTCGCATTATTTACGACAGAATTTGACTCTTCCCAGGATTGCTGCTGGAAGTTACTTATGACACTGCCAGATTGTGAAGTTTTTTGAAGATATTTTTACTCTTAATTCAAAATATCATCAAAATTTATATTCACTCTTTTAGTAACTGGTATTTCACTTTCATCCTCCCAAAACATATCCAAACCCCTTTCCTGTCTGGAGAGTTTTGAAAATTTAGGCACCACAGACATGCAATTAATGTGTCCTTCTAAAATACATTCCTGTAGAGTACCAGTGCAGTGTGATACAAAGAAAGTACAAGGCTTAGGACAAAAAATGTTTTTGTTTCTTTTTACTCTGAGCCTGAGTTTACTAGGCTAGAGAAAAGGCATGGACAGCTGAATAACTGCTATTATTTATTGCTATAACTTTAGTGTTACCTGGTTTGCATGGTATAAATACAGAATGAGAGAGTGCTTTCTCCAAGGAACTGAATATTCTTGTATTTCAGAGACGGACAAACTGTGTGTCCCCTCCACTCTCCCTCTCACCATGTACTCCGTGAAGAGAGTGCTGTTAGAATCACTGTCACTGCTTGTTTTCTACAGTAGCTGGGGATGAATACTGAAGAGTTACTCTCTTAATGTTGGTATTGCCTACAAGCTTTGTAACACAGATCTAAAATTTCAAAGGAGAGTCTAAGATTTTAATGTGTTCCTAGTGTAGCCTTCTAAACAAATACAGTTTATCATTAATCACAGATAATTATTATTAATTACAGAATTTCCTTTCTACAGGACAACAGTTACAATGTGCCTCTGCTTTCCTGCCTCAAAAAAATTTATAGATCCTGCTTCCACCCCCTCTATTTCTTCTTCAAGTGAAGGACTGTTTATATAAACATTACCCAAAATGGGGGGTTTAATGTGTGCCACGATCTTGCCAACAAATACTCACCATTCCTCAGAAGGCAGCAGGTTCTGCTGCACTGCTGGGGGGAGATTTCTGCATAACCCTTCAGCAGCTGGGCTCCCCTCCTCTGGGATTCCCGCAGGTCCACAAGGAGGCCTGGAAAGCGCCAGATCCAGCAATTCTTGTAGAAGGCAGTGGGCAAGCAGAAGCACTGGGACTCCCCAGCCAGACCCAGAAGCAGCAGCATTTGTGCCACTGCCACCAGCAGAGCCATGGCCATGTGTCAGGGCCTCAGGGAGCCCCCCGCTGCTCCAGGGGTGCATGGAAGGTTGCACCAACACTGCAGAGACCATCCTTGGATGGCTGAGGATGCTGCCAGGTCTGCCAGGGGCTTGAGCCAGGGCAGGGTCTCCTCCAAACAGTGCCCATAGTGCTGTTTAGGCAGCTGCTGGAAGGAAGCAGACATTTAATGAGTTACAGAAGATTGTAAGAGAGATTATTATTATTATTATTATTATTATTATTATTATTATTATTATTATTATTATTATTGCAGTTCTCTAACTTAATTATTTGGAGATGGGTTTTGAGACACAAAAGGGACAGGTTGTTTTTAGTCGTTCAGAGAACTTGTTTCTGTAGTCCCCTCTTTGTCTCTCTTGTCCTCAGACCAAACCATGCAGGCAACCTTGAGATTTGGTGACTAATAGCAAGCTCAGCACATTGTTCCACCTCACTTTGTTCAGGAGCACTGTTACACTCAGCACAGAGAAATAGTTCTGTCTAGGATCTGAACACTTTCTGGTCACTGCAGAAATTTGCCTTCTTTGCTAACAAATGAACCTCCAGCCAGAGGTGGAGGTGTAGATCTGTTCCCCTTCCTACACTGTTTTGATTGCAAGAATAATACAATTTTATTTGCAAAGATCTAGAACCAGATGGACTTTATGACTAGAGGGCTGGAACCTCCATTCAAGCTGTGAGTGTGTCCTCTCCCTAATAAGTTTAAGAATACTGAGCAGTCCATACAAGGTTTTCTGCTAGGAAAAGGCCTGTCAGAAAGAAAACACAGCTGACATACAGGGAGATGATTTTTGAAGCACCTGGTCTGAAACCTGAAACTCTCACGTTTTGTTTCTTAATAGGACGAAGTCTGATCCCCACTTCCCACATTACACTTTTCACATAGAAAGGCCTTAAAATATTACAATACACAAGTTTATTTAAACCCAGTGAGCTGTATAGTGAGGTTGAGAGAGTCAGGTAGAAGTATGGTCTGCAATAAAAATTAGGTGTTCAATATATAAGAATATTTTACACTGTGTTTTTACCCTTTAAGATTAGAATCAAGGAATTTCCTCCTTTCCATGTGAAGTATAGATCAGTTATGTGATAAATGTGGCATTGGATAAAAATTTGTGAAGGAGAATAAAGAAATATATGTTATATTTATAATAATGTAAAGATATAAAATGTATCATGATCTAAAGATTCCTTCCCGAGTCAGGCGGTAACGATCCACAGCGACGCTTATCAGCCTGAGATAAAGAGCAGGACACAGGCAATCAAGCCAGACAATGAGAGTAGCCTGGCTGAGATATCCATCTGCTTCACACCCGACCTGGATACTCCACCCCGGGAGTCCAACCAAAAGATGCAATCAGAAAGCACCCAGAACCATTCGCATGTGAAAGGACTCTGCCCAGCTGACTATTGACTCAGCTCAACGGATCCGGATCCGGGAAATCTATTCAACCACACATCTAGACTCTTTGTTGGACTGTGCCCACTCCGGGTTTTGCCTCAGGATACGAAAATCCTTATAAAAACCCCGGACTGCAACCCCTCCTTCGTGGATTTGGGAAAATCTGTACCTCTGGGTGCAGACCCCTGTCCACCCGGCTCTGTGCTGATTTATTTTATTGTGTTTTTTTTCTCTCGTTGCTTATGATTGAAATTGTTTTATAATAAATTGCTTTTTATATTAACCTTATTTTGCTATTGCATTTATAACAGTTACATGGAGTGGGGAGAGTTTTAGTTCTTTAGTCTTTACAGATGATGTTTATTTTTGAAGAACTAGGCCACCAGTTTGGAAATTAACTGACAGGTGTAATACTTTGTTCCTTACACAGTTCACTGGAAAATAAAAAAGCCCAGAGCAGGTTAACCTGTGTTGATCCAACAGCAAAGCCAAGACAGTATTTTATTAATTGGAACTATAATTAGGAGGATTCAAAAATAAATGTCTGTTGTGGGGAATATGAGAATTAAATTGCTAGAAAAGAGGGTAAGTGGGTATCCTTCAAGCCTTTATCCTGAAAAGCAGCTCTTGGCACTTGGGTTGTTTTATTTAGTTTTGGTAGCTTAATATTTTCACCTCTGTAAAAACCAGCACTTAAAACCTTAAATACATTTTTAAATACCTGATACGTTGCACTCAGTGGACTGCACAGGGAAGCTTTTAAACATTTATCTACCATTGCCACAAGCACTATTTACAGTGTACTTTTAAAAATATTTGTTTCAGCTTTCCAAATATCCCAAGGTATTACTTGATTTGGAACACACTCAGAAGTTTGAAAGATATGCCTGTATTTTGGTATTATGTCCTATATTTAGTATGAATTTCAGTTCTGTTTTGTTCTGTAAGATTTGCATGCAAAAATGTTGATTTCTGATTGCTTTCCTCACTCCTACTCTTCCTGTATCTCCCATAAGAGAAGCCTGGAAGACTCTGAATAACTTGAGGAAGCACTTAACAAGGAGATTTAACGTATTCTCTCCTCTTCCTCTCTTCCTGACTAAATTTTAAGGGCAGAAATAGCTGCAGGGAAACTTCCTTTTTAATGAAAGATAAAGTGATTTAAACAAGAAGATAAATGGCTGCTTTAGGCAATTTCCTTTAAAAATAGAAAACTTCTATTAAATTTCACCATCTTCCGCCAGCTTCCCTTAATTTCACTTCAGCTTTTCAATGGGAAATGTAAATTAGTGCTGAAATTTTAATTCACTGACATTTTGCAAGAAGGAAATCCCTAGGTCTTACCTGCAAATCAGCAGCTGATTTTCCATGTGCTCTGCAAAGAGGGACCAAGAGGTTGTCACTGATAACTAGGGAGTCTCTGGCCAGTACCAAACCAGCACTTCATGCTATTTTAGGAAATCCTTTCATCTGACTCCTCACATTTCCTCCTGGAAAACAAAAAGGCAGGGAGGCCTGTTTCCTGTGAGAATATGAATGTTTTTGTGTGCCTTTCAGTAAAAGAGATATAAATGGACTGGTCACTCTGGAACAAAATGATCTTTTTCATGATCCTTCTTATAATCAGAAACAGTCCCTGAAGTTTCCCACCTGGGCTAGCAGTGAGAATGGCACAATCCAGGAGCTTCCCAGCACAAAGGATTCAGCATCAGGCCTTAACTCTTTTTTTGCCAAACAGAAACAAAAGCAGACACTTTTTCCATATGAAGTAACAGACTTGTCTTGATTTTTGGAACTATTTTTAGCTTTTATGGACTATATGGTTCTATCACTCAGAATACGTAAAGACCAGAAAGGATCTATTTAGTTGTAGAATTGTGGAATGGTTTGGATTTGAAGTGACCTCAAAGCTCACCCATTTGCACCCTCTTGCCATGGGCAGGAGCACCTTCCACTATCCCAGGTTGCTCCAAGCCCTGTCCAACCTGGCCTTGGACATTTTCACGGATGGGGCAGCCACAGCTTTTCTGGGAAACAAGTGCCACGGCCTCACCACCCTCACAGGGAAAAACTTCTTCCTAATATCCCATCTAACCCTGCCCTCTGTCAGTGTGAAGCTATTCCCCCTTGTCCTACATTACATCCCTTATGTTATAAATGCAATGGCAAAATAGGGTTAATACAAAAAGCGATTTATTATAAAACAATTTTAATCACAAACAACGAGAGAAAAAACCACAATAAAATAAATCAGCGCAGCGCTGGGTGGACAGGGAGACGTCTATACCCAGAGGTACAGATTTACCCAAATCCACGAAGGAGGGTAGACTGTCCGGGGTTTTTATAGGGATTTTGTGTCCTGAGGCCAAAACTCCGAGCAGTTACTGTTCAACAAAGAGTTTAGATGGTTGGTTGAATGAATTTCCTGGAACCATGGAACTGAATCAATAGACGACTGGGCAGAGTCCTTTCGCATGTGAAAGGTTCTGAGTGCTTCCTGATTGTATCCTCGGTTGGACTCTCAGGGTGAAGTGTCCAGGTCCGGTGCGGAGCCGATGGGTATCTCGGCTGGGCTCCTCTCATTGTTTGGCCTGATTGCATCTTCAGTTGGGGCTTGCAGGGTGAAGTGTCCAGGTGTGGTGTGGAGCCCATGGCCATCTCGGCCTGGCTCCTTTCTTTGTTTAGCTTAATTGTCCGTGTCCTGCTCTTTCTTTCAGGCTGATAAACGTCGCCTAGGGTCGTTACCACCTGAATGGGTAGTTACTGCTGGGTTTGGGGGAAATCCTTAGGCCACACTATATTTTATATAATTTTTACATTGTTACAAATACAGTTATATACTTATTTATTCTTTCACGAATTTTTATCCAAGGTTGCATTTATCACACTTATCAATAGTATCTCTCTCTCCATCTTTCCTGTAGGCTGCCTTCAGGCACTGAAAGGCAACAATGGGTTACACTGAGTCCTTCTCTTCTCCATGTATTGTGTGACAGAGAAGTTGGAAGGTGACAAGCTGAGAAGTGAGACCCAAGCAGTTTCCTAGGTGAGGTATGAACCTGCCCAAGTCCTATAAATGTCAGTAATAAATTTAATGAAATGTGCAGCATAATCCCAGGTGACATCAGAATTAAGTTCTCTGCCTGTGTTGTGCTCCACATAAGTAAACTGAATTTCAGGCCTGTGTTAAAATAATCTTTAACTAATTTTTCTGAGATATGCACAAGTATTTTCCCTTTATTATAGTAGTGGTAAGGTCAAAGTTTTAAGTAAGCCAAGTATATTGATAATTTCAGAATATGTCACTGTAACTCTGTTAAGGTTGTCTCGGTTTTGGGAGACAGGTGTCTGCTAGGGAGAGCAGGAGCCTCCCTCGGAATGAAAAAGGTAGACCCCCTCCGTCCAAATTACTATAATTCTGAAATCAAGGGGCTCTCAGGCAGAGCTCTGGGGATAGGAATAACAGTTCTTTACTAGTATGTATAACAAGGCACACAAACAACAATAACTACAGCGTTAGCAACAAAACAGAACCAGGGGTCCCGTGACAGCTTTCTCGGCCGAGACGGGAAGGGATGGAGGAGAGGCTTTGTTTCACAAACCCCCTCGGGCAGTCAGTCCCGGTGCTCCTGCAGGGCTCTGAGGAACAGTCGGCTGGAACAGCAGGAATGAGCTGAGGTCCTGGGCCGGTAGTTGAGGTGTATCAGCAGCTCCGCGGCGGTGCCTGGCACTGCCACACGTCCCGGCAGGACAGGGGGTGCGAGGCCACCAACGAAGAGGGAAGAAGAAGCAGCAGCTCCGTCTGGGTGATGGCGAAATTCCCTTCTCCCCACAGCAACAGCTCTGTGCCCAAGGTGTCCTTCTCCAAAGCTGAAGAAGCCCGCAAAACTGTCCCCGCCCTCCTCTTCTCCTGCCCCCTTCCCCCCTGGGCCCGGCCGAATTCTTTGTGTTTTCTCAAGCACCCACCAAGCACCGGCAGTCGAGTTTTCCCCGCAACAAATGGGTAAAAATTCCATAGGCAAGCCAGAACTAAAAGGAGGACACCTAACCCCCAACAAAGGTATAAAAGTTATAAAAGACTAATATAACAAATCATGAAATAATGAAATGTAAATATGTGGAAAAAAAATCAAACCAAGTCTTTGACGTTATTCAAATAATACACTTGCGTTTGAGAGGAATGATGAGCTTGTCTTTACAAACAAGCTGTGGGTCAGTTGATAAGATGTAGCTATCAGTGAGAGAAGATGGAAACAATGGGATGGATTCCAGTAGAAGATCAAAGAGGCACTGAAAGAACACTATGAATTCCATAAAAGTTAAGAAGGGATTATGCATTGGGGATGGGGGGGCGGAAGGTATCGCCGCCGGTATCAGGCGTTCCGGGAAGCCTGTACCTCTCAAGTACCTCAGCCTATGGGGAAAGAGAGAAGGCACAAGCGGCCGGGAATTAGGATAAAAAGGAGGCTGCGCCCTCCAAAAATTTGAGAGACCCCAGGGGAATGCCCCATGGCCTCTCCCTTTATTCGAATAAAGTAAAAGGACTCCTCTGTCTCCTTTTTGGACATAAACCTCTGGCGTTTGTGGATTAATTTTCCTGACACGTTCTTTCTCCTTTAAAATTTTCCTTGAAATAAAAACACTTGCAAAACATCTAAAGTCCAACAAAACAGCATTTTTTGAGAGAAGTGTTTTGAAAAAAAACCTGCTATTAGTGGTCAGGTTTTGGTTTGGAGCAATGTATCACATTTTTAATGACTCTGACCTTCGAGGTTAGGGAAAATTGGATCCAAAGATTCTGGTTTCAGTCCCATCCCAGCAACATGGTAAAAATAGGTGAAATATTACAGTTTCACTTCCTGGGGCTTCAAGCAAACCATTTTTTAAACCCTTGTTTCCACGGGTTGCCAGGCCCTGAGATTCTCTAGGAGCTTGGCTTCCGACTAATTGTGGCCAAACCTCTGCACCAAGGTTGGGATCTGTGTGTTCAAGCAAAGAGCAAAACAAGTCTTAGCCAGATTAGATTTATACAAATATGTATCTAGTGGCATGGCAGATTAACTTGAGCCAAGTTTTATGACAAAAGACACAATGTTTAGCAAACACTAATGAACAGATGCTGATTTACAGCAGAACTTGAACTAGGCAAAGGGGATGGAGTTTCAATCTTGTGCTGAATTTTACAGAGCTGGATACTAGTGGAAGTCTTCTATGTGGATTACCATTCATCTTACCTAGTTATTATGTACTAAAATTCAGCTTGGCCTGTCTGCACCAGATTAAAAAATATCTGCTATTTTAAAAGCACCCAGCTGAGTCTCCTCCAGGCACAGCTGCACAAGAAATTCCTGGCTGTGAATGCACAATGCATTTGTGCAGAGCAAACATCCATAACAGGGGGTACAGCAGCAGGCAGAGCACTTGCATTCAGATTTTGTCAGGGAACATCAATTTCACCTGAGGGAGTTTCAAGGAAATTCCTTACTGGGCCTGTGGTGTAAAAAATGGACCAGATTGAAGGCCATTGCAAGGATTTACACTCTTCCACCTCCACTCTGCTGCCTGGTACCTAGACTTCCTCATGATCCACAGAGAATGGCCACCATACACAGACTCTTGGGACAGCCTTTTTGCCACCCAGAGAGAGCTCAGAAGCACACACTTTAATATTAATCACTCAGATGTGACTAATGAGTACTTAATAATAAACAATCTGTTTTCAAAAACATGCCACTCCAAGTATCTCTTCAGTAGTGCTGCAACATATCTTTATTGCAAGGAATAAATAAACAGCACATTAAAAGCAGAAAAAATAAACAGAAAATATTAGGGAATAATGTCTGAGGAAGTGCTATTAGAAATAAGAGTGCTTTCTTCTTTTTTTTTTTTTTTTTTTTTAATAGCATTTCTAATAGCACTGGGTAAGAAGTGCTTTGTTTGGATGCGAATCTGAAAAGAGAAATTACCTTGGCAGGTCATCTTTCACAAATGCTAGAGTTCAGCTGAAGCAAAATGATGCTCTGGTCAGTTCCTCTTAGAAATACCAAGATCCTTTAGAACACAAGACATTTTTAATGCTGAAATACTGCAGGATAATTCCTATGTTCCATAGATGCTTACTTTGTATCCTGTGACAGGGAAAATACTGAACAATGGCAGCAGATGGCAAATCCTTTCCAATAGACCAATTCCTGTCTTGAGTAATTCCACTATTACTCAATGCACAGTTCCCTGGCAGTGCAGTAAATTCCCTAGTGTCTCAGAGGGCAGAATGTAGCACTTTATATTTTATATTAGATAGCATGGATACTTTAAATATCCCAGATTCTGTTCCAGTTCACACTTTAGGCTAATAAACCTGAAAGGAATTAAATTTCTCCACAAATTTTTTTCACTCGGTGTGGTCCTTTCCTCAGAGCATTCAGTTGGTGCTACTCTCTGGTTCTCAAGTATTACCCACTGTCTCTCTGGCTTTACTTTTCTTGTCTTTGTAGCAGTAACCCCTGAGTCTCTGTGATTCCTTGCTTTTGCTATGTTGGGAAAGTCAGAAATGTATGCCCTGGCAGAGAAAGGCTCAGATTCTCTGTGTCATGGATGAATGGTCTGTTACAATGGAGTTGCTGTATGAAAAAAGCTTCTTCCATTTCCACATCTTTTTAAAAGAAAAGAATGATCTCTCTTCAGCCTTGGAAGTAATTCAGACATTAACTACAAGGAAATCGTTCAGGCACCAGACACAGGGAAAAATTATGTAGCACAAATGGCCAACACAACCCTGGAACAACAGAGCTTTTACTGACACTCTCTGGTGTCTGCACAGCCCCTTTGTTGGCACTTGGGAACCCTTTTTCTTGGTACTAATTTGTCTCTCAGGTACTGTAAAGAGAGGCCAGAAATGTCTAAAATAGCTTGAAGACTTTGCCCCAGGAGCCAAAGTCTAGAAGACAGGTATTGAAATGCTGAGCAGAGTTACCCTCGTCTTCCCCTCTGAGTGTTTTGTTCTTCATGGCATGTTCATTTATCATAAATTCATTTAACATCTACCATGCTTGTTTTCATGTTTGATGCTTCAGCATATTCTTGAAGGATGATAGATAGTCCTTCATATTTGTTTCAAAGATCATGCAAACCTTTTATGGCTCTGAACTACACATTTTGGCTTTATAGCTCTAGAAATAGAGTTCCAACTCTGGAAAATGCATTTCTTATTCACTTAAGGTACAACCAAGATGATTACTGGTGAAACAGCAAAACCTTTTCTTTGATTCCAGTATAATAACACATATTACCGATCTCTTTGAATAAACCAGTATAGCACTAGAGTGGAAGACAGATAAAATTATCTCCACATAAGTGGAACAAAAAAATAGCCCTTGCCTTGGTGCATTTGCAGTGTAAGTACTCTATAAGCACATCACACAGGCTGACTTATGGGTGTAGTAAAAATCAAGGGACCTGCCCTGTCAGCACACTCTAGCTTAGCACAGCTGCCCAGCCCTGAGCCTGGAAAAAGCCCAGAGAGATGACAATCAGCCCAGTGAAATCAACTGGGTAAGGAAATGGGCCTTTTGTAAAAGTGGCCACGCAGCACTGCTGACTCCTTGAGCATGTGAGAGCTCCTGGGGAAAGTTGTCAAAAGTTTGCTGGCAGGGATAAAACACTAGTACATGCCAGAAGTGATCCAGTTCATTAACCAGCCTCATGGACTGTGAGGAAGAAGGACTGGAAATCCCAAGCAGAGTCGCAGGCATAGGCTCATCTGGCAACACATGGCCAGAGAAGAAATATTCCATCCACCAGGATGTGGTGTCAACACTTTGAGGCTGAACTTACCATAACATGGAAAAAAGCATTCACCAATTAGGAGCTAACTTATGAATCCATGAAACATAAGAGACTTCAAAGCAGATGTCTAAAAACAGCAATCCTGCTTTATTCTAACAGGACAGCTTGCTGACCATGCCAAAACAAGATCTCTGTTTTCCTCGGGAATAATAATGATTACAGTTGCTTGAAATGTCTGTGGGAATTAAAGGACAAGAAGGAATTAAGGGTTGGACACCTACTGAGGTGGTGAGACAGTTGTGTGTGATAATCTTTTGAATGCTGAACCTGAAGCAGAGAAAAAAAGAGCCAAGTGCTCACACTTCAACTATGTGTAAGAAACTCAAAAAGCAAAATGTTGTGGTGCCTCATTAAGAATAGAAGACAGGAAAGTGGAATTTGAATGTTAATTAAATAATGAGGAAGATTGAAAGAGGAACACAAACCAAACAAACAGTGTAACGCATTAGCAGGAAAGAAAAGGAGAGGTGGTGGTGACCCAGCTACTGAAAGCTGCTGAAGAGACCTCTTTGGGTCTGGTTGAGATCCTATAGAAAAGGATTTCAGAATATGAAATGGGCCCCTCAAAAGCAAGATGATGAAGATACTTTGAAGTGAAGTGGAAAACAAACGTGCACAGAAGTCTACCTCACTTCAAAAAATGTTTTTATAAAAATCAGCAGAAAAGAACACCTGTAACTGAGATTGATATGTGTGTCATCTCTATGAGCTAGAGTTAAGAAGCTGAAGATCAACAAAACAGTGTTAAAGGATCATGATTATTTCGTAGAGGAAATGCTAAAAAAGTAAACCACCCTGTCTTCCTTAAAAGAGAGGGAAAAAAAAGCCCACAAAACAGACTAATACCATTGAAATATTTTAATAGCAGGGGGAAAAGATCCCTTCTGAGCAGTGAAAATAGGGAGTTGTCTGAAAATTAAGCAAGCTGCACAAACTGGACAGGAGTCACACCACTGCTAAAGGGAAAGATTTTCTATGGTCTGCAATATCAGAAGGAAATATCTTTCTAAAGATAAAAAACATATTTTGAACATCTTTATAGTAAGTATCAGCATATAAGAAGACAGACATGGCAGACTTCTCATCTGTTTCGACAGGTGTTAGGGTTGTTTAAGATAAAGGACTGCCATTGTGTTTGAAGAATATAACAATGCAAACAGCAAATCTGTCAATTTACCCTTGCCCAAGATGCACAGTTATTAATGTAATCTTTCGTTGTTCATGTCAAACAAACTCAGGACCCTAGTACGTAGCTCACTCATGAGATGTCCTGTTCCAGGAAGTTAGTTTAAATAGAAAAGATGGAGCAGCAGAACAGGTTATGCAGTATCTTCACAGGGCAGACCAGGAGCTGGGACACGCAGGGAACCGGGAAGGCCAGAGCAGAGTCATGTTTCACACTTGCCATTCCCGAGTCCCACTGCTGCTCTGGCCGTGCAGGACGAGCGCCGGGGGATTCAGGTCGGGAAGGGATGCGGGAGTGCGGGGATGCGATGGCACCAGGGTGGCTGTGCCGCTCCTCCTCCGCTCTGCCTGTGCGCGGATCCCGGTACACACACGCTGCTTTTTCCCTGCGCGTGTGGCTCCGGAATGCTGACCCTCGCCAGGGATGCAGCAGTACATTTATGGCAAGGGGTTAGAGCTGCGGCTGCAGCTGCGATCCCGGCCCAAATCAGGAGAGGGGAGCACCAGGGGGGATCGCTGCGCCTCTGGGCTGTCCCCTGGGGCCCAGTATTGGCCTTTCCACCGTGTCCCTGACACCCACCCTGGCTGGGCCCGGGGGATGCCCTGACGGCCCCCCCGCGGCGGGCAGTGCCGGAGCGCTCAACATTGCCTTTTTCGGGCTTTTTTTGCTCTTTCCTCCCTGTGTGCGGGTTTTTTTTTTCTTTGGGTGTTTTTTGTTTTGTTTTGTTTTTTTGGGGTTTGTTTGTTTGTTTGTTTTTCTTTTTTGTTAGTTTGTTTTGATTTGACTTTGTTGTTTTGTTTTGGGGTTTTTTTTCCGCTTTCCCTTGTCCCTCCTTGCAGGGCCGGAGCGGCAGCAGCGCTTCCCAGGATCCCGGGGCCGCTCCGCCCATCCCGGCCCATCCCGGCCCGGCCCGGCCCGGCCCGACTGGCGGAGGAGGAGCCGGCGCGGCGGCTGCGGCCGGGCTGAGGCGCGGCAGGCCCGCGGTGAGCCATGTCCCTGGCGGAGCGGCGGCGGGAGGAGGAGGAGGAAGGGGAGCGGGAAGGGGAAGCAGGGGATGGGGCCGGGGAGGAGGTGGTGCAGATCCGTCTGGGGGACAAATGCTACCCGGTGTGCAAGAGGAAGCTGATCGAGCAGAGCGACTATTTCCGAGCGCTCTACCGCTCGGGAATGAGGGAGGCAGGGCAGGGCCAGGAGGAGCAGCTGCTGCGCGGGGGGCTTAGCGCCCTGGGGCTGGAGCTGGTGCTGGACTTCATCAATACGTCCTGCCTGGCCCGGCTGGAGCAGGAGGTGGGCGGTGAGAAGGAGCCGCCGCTGCTGGAGGAGCTGGTGGAGGCCGCTTCCTACCTGCAGGTCACGCCCCTACTGCGGCTGCTGCTGTCGCAGGTACGCCTCGGCAACTGCTTCGAGCTGCACCGCCTGGCGCAGGTGTACGGCCTGCAGGACCTGCACGACGCCTGCTTGGACTTCATGGCCGCCCACTACCATCAGGTGCTGCGCAGGCCCGACGCCCGCCCGCACCTCCTGCTGCCCTCGGCGCTGCAGCAGCAGCTGCGGGAGCGGCGCATGAGGGGCACGGCCACCCTCGTGCTGCTCGGGGACTTCATGGGCGCCTGTCCGCCGGGGCTGCCCGCCGGCTGCCACCCCGCGGGGGACGCGCCCTGGGCCATGCTCAGGTACGACGAGGAGGCGCAGCGGTGGCTGCCGCTGGCCAATAACCTGCCCGCCGATCTGGTGAGCGTCCGCGGCTACGGCTCGGCCACGCTGGACAATTACCTGTTCATCGTCGGCGGCTACCGCATCACCAGCCAGGAGATCTCGGCCGCGCACTGCTATAACCCGTGCCTTAACGAGTGGAGCCAGCTGGCCTCGATGAACCAGAAGAGGTAACCCCTGTTCACTGGGGTACGCGTGTGTCCCTGTCTGGTGTTGAGGTAGATCACATGGCACTGGCTCAGCCTTAGGGACGCGATACAGACCTGCCAGTACTCTGAGCGACCAAACAAACCCAATGAGGAAATTCCTTTCCCGCTTTCTTTGTGATGTATTGTAACTCCAGTTAAGTACGTGACAAGTTTTCCTGCTCTTAGTGGGGATGTACAGGCTATACCAGAGCTGGAGATGGCCAAAACAGTTTAGTTACAGCAGTTGTCCAGTGGTTTGTACTTTCATAAAAGTCTGAATGTTTTGTAGTCTACACTTCAGTGAAATACCAGAAGAGAGTCAGGAAGATGGTGAGAAATTTCTCACTTGATTGTAATATTTGGATCTTTGAATCATTCATCATTTTGATAATTTTTTCTTTTTCACCTTTATCCTTTTGAACCATTTATTACACATTGATGTTTTAGTTTGCATTCAGAAACACTTGTGTAATTTATATTTGAAAGAGTAATAGAGATCTAGCCTTGAGGAAGGCCAAAGAAAAGAGGCCTTCTCTCTGGCCAAAGTTGTAGCTCTACCTTAAACACACTTTGGAGTTATAAAAACAAAGGCTTTCATTTCACTGAAACAAACTGGCTTTGTTTCCAACATGAACTTCCTCTTCATTTACATTGTAGTAAAAGTATTTTAAATTTTATCTTTTCTCTGAAAAAGTAAGGAAGCCAAAATTTATTGTAGAGTGGAAATCCTTTTCTCTATCCAGTGAATTGAAAGAGCATGCACAGTGACCCAAGCTGTTGGCATAAATGCTTTGTATCTGGATAGTTAAATTGCAGTCTCTATTCCTAGCTCTATTTAGCTTTTGCCACCTATCCCCCCTCAAAACAGGGATTAGACCTAAAATTAAGTCTTTCCCATTTCACCTTTTTTTTTCCCCCCCAATTCTTGTATTGTGAGAATTTTACTGAAATAATCAGTCATCACAACTGATCAGAAACCATTTTTTTCAGTGTTGCTGACTGCTCGGAACAGTGGTGGGAAAAGTTTCATCTGTAAAATGAATGTTTGGCTTTTAAACACTACAAACACCTTTTCTTACAGACCTGTTTCTTTGAGGCTGAGCCTATAGCAGTTTCCTGAGGTGCCTGGGGAACAGAGATGTTTTAGCTGGCTTCATTTGACAGCAGGACTTGTGTAAATGGGGTTGGGAGCACTTGGCCTTCCTAGAAAAGGAGAATGAGGTCTACCCATACAGTGTCTTCTATGGAAATTAACTTCGTCACAGAAGTCCCACATTGATCGAGTCACGAGGTTCTGTTTGTGTGATGTCTATAGCAAGAAAGCTGTTACTATGTGTGTTGACTCTGCAACATAGGTTTTAAAAAAAACCTTTTCAAGGCCAGTTTTGCACCTTTTTTTTTTAGAGTTTGTGTATTCAAACTCTAGATGACCATTTTTCCTCCACACTTGGCCTTTTTTTTGTTTTTGTTAGGATGTATAATCATTATACTTGACATAAACACATGGATATTTTCTCCTATTACTGTTTGCAGTGGCATTGCCACACCAACTTCATCTTCAAACACATCTCAGGTGACACCTGTTCGAAGGTGTTCCTTTGAATAGAATTTCACATTGGCCATTTACTGCAGAAAGACAGCAGGCAAATGGGTATATTTGGAATAATCTTTAGTCTTACATTCCATCCTAATTATTGCAGGCCAAAAGGTACCTAGAATGACACCTGCAAAGTAGCACTGAGGATGTTGCTCCCTGAGTAACTGGGGGAGCTTTTTTTCATGGAAACTTAGCTGACCCCTTCAGAAAAAGTTTCTGATTTTACCAGCTTATGAAGTCTCAGCTCTGCAGTTAATTATTAATTTTTCTATCTGACATAACATGTCAGCTCCCCGGTGACCTGCTTGGTGTTTAGTGGCAGGGAGAGATAGCCTGGACCCTAGGAGCCAAGAGCAGGGCCATTTTTAACATGATGGGTTTGCATGCTACATGTCCAGTGCTGATGCCTGTCTTCCACACATCTGTGCTGCAGTTAGAGGTGCAGTTTGCTTGGCATTATATTTTTAGGTTGCTATGCTGTAGTAAAATAAGGAAGGTGGTTGCCCAGCTTTCTGCTTAGGAATTACAGCCATGTGACTGTCTGGCACACAAATTTATGTCAGCTGATACAATTACATCCCGTGGATGAAATTTGACATACCTTCAGGAGGGAGGACTTTGGTTTCCATTGAAGTTGGTTTGACTTCAGACAGCAGAGGATCTGGATTTGTTCTGCATGAGTGACTGCGTATGTTGGCCTTGAGGGAAGGCTGAGGAGTTATGGATATAATTTTGCTGCTTTGCTGTTCATATAAGAGTTTTCTGCCCTAAAAAACCTTTTAAGTTCTGAGGTATTTTTATCATGAATTATTTCCATTGTCATAATGGAGAATCCCAGGATGCTGGGATTCTCTCCATATGCTTAGATGAAACACTCCTAATTTACTTCTAAGTAGAAAATGAAACCCACCTGAATGTTTAGCAGCCATTCTGGTTTGGGTCTGCACTGTTGGCTTTCTTTTTAGGTGTACGGGTCTTATTACTTCAGTTTCAAACTTCTCCACAATAGGCAGCTCCTGTTTAATGTTCATGTGATGCCCCCAGGAGCTTCAGAGTGTGTTATTCCAAATTTGTGCATGCCCAAGGGAGCTAAAATAATGTGCTCAGGCTCACAAAGGAAGCCTATGACTGAGTATGGAATTTCTCATCGTCTGAGTGCTAAATCCAGTGCTGATCACAAATAGTCCATAACAGATCATTTTCAGGTCGTTTTCTAGACCTTTTCATTCTAGAGGTGTTTCTGTACTTGGAATTCCCAAGAGACAGAATGACTTGAACTTTTTAAAAGAAGTTCCATGTAAGTGTTGCCCAAGATCCCTTTGGGGTCAAGAAGGTAACAAAGTAGATAGGGAACTGTTGCAGTAATGTCCTTGAATACCTTTCCAAACCTTTTTAAGTGAACACTGTCTGTTGAAATTTACTTTTTTAAAATAATATACTCATAGGATTTCTACTGCGTGTGCCAGATAGAGCTGTATATTCCACTTCTTATTTTCCTTCAGAACCTTCCTACTCATGGCAGGTAAATCTTCCAGGCCTGGAAGACTTGTGTAAGCCCCAGGCTGGAATTATGCACATGTACATGAAATACGATTTTTATGAGCAATCTGTGTCTGAACTGTTGCCACTCTGAAGATTCTTATAGAAATATAGAAGATGATGCTTCTGGGGAATGCTACTTGTTCAGGAGACCTTCTCCTTCTTAATTTTATACTTTTTTTTTTTTTTTTTATTTCACTCAAAATTCTCCTGTGCTGGAAGAAAATAATAGACTTCAAATTTTTTTTTAAGTTAGAACTGGTCATACCTTACTTACCACAAATGTATCACACACTTCTAAAGCTAAATCTTTAATGCACTGTACTCTGCAAGCTCACACAAGAAATATAAAAAAGGGAAAAAAAGGAACTTACTGAAAATATGTAAAACACTTTGGAATTGTTCCATAACTGTGCTTTCATGATTCCTTGTATCTGTTTTAAGTGCTTTAACTCTAGAATAAAGAAGTCATCTGATTTTTGAGAAATTTTAAGGTTAAATTGATCATTTGGCAGGAAGAAACAATGTTGGTTAATCCAAGGGTCATGTTCTGCAGTAGGACCAAGGCTACCTTGCAAATAAATACACATTTAACTTGCTCTTGAAATCCTCCAGCTGTGTAGATTCCAGCCTACACTGCAATCCTCCCCCCAGGTATCTTGTTTCCATCTTTAGCCACCCCTCTGATCAAAAAGTCCTCCCTAGTATATGAGCTAACTCTTCTTTGTTGTACACTAAGTGAGATTGTCAGTGAACAAAAAACCATGTGTGCTGGTCCTTTATAGCCACTGCCACCATGGCCTCCTGCAGATACACCTAATACGATCCAGAGTGGGGTTTTGGGAAGCTGTGGAATGTTGTCTTGCATGCAGAAAGCTTCTCTGACCTCCAGCTCCTTTACATTCGTGCATTATACTTTCCTTCTTTTGTGCATGCAGCGCTTTGCACTTTGTTGAGTGAAGAATGGATTTTGAGTGATGGTAAAACCCCACAGCTGCCACTTGCTGCAGTGGTGTTCCTGGGGTCCAGTTCAGAGTGAATGGGGGCAGCAGAAGGCAGCTTATACCTTGGCTTGTCCCAGCAAGAAGGGACCCACTAGGCCTGGTTTTTGGGGAATACGTCTTGATCCTTCAGGTTTAGACAAGTAGCAGGTACGAGTGGAGTTCTGTCATGGTGGAATCTGATGGATTTGGCCCAGCTGTTTCCAGGCTGTAGTCCATGGAACTATTGGTTGTGGAGAGCTGGCTCCCTGCTCAGTGTTTGCTTTCCTTGTTTCCAGCTGCTTCAACACACTAAAAGAGTATAAAAATGGACTAAATATTTCCTAATGTGCACTCTCCATAAAGACACCTGTTGTTACTGGCATGGAAAGGTGAATGGCAGAAGTTTTTCATAACATATTGAGCCATTGTCCAGACTTTCATATAAAGTGTGCTGATGGATATTTGCAGCTACTTTTGAGTAAAATGAACCTTATTGTTAATGAATTCCATAAATCTGAGATACCTCCACTGAATGTCATCCATTTTAATGAGTGTTTGAAGTGGTTAAATGACTGACACAAAGGTTTGTAGCCTCCTTTTAGAATATTTAAAGCTGCAAGTTGTGCTGCTTGTGTTTCAATAGATAGTTTTCCCTTTGTTAATTCGTGGATTTTTTTTTCTGTCCTAACTTTTACAATAGTTAAATTGCTTTGAAAATCAGAATGTTTTGCAATTAGTTATCCTCATTTCATATCTGCTTTTGATTGCCCTGTTATTCTGGATTTTGTAAACTGGAAAGCATTATTGCTATTGAGGGAATATGAACAGACTAACCTAATCGTAAATGTCGGGGGGGAAAAAATGAATAAAAAGCAATTAATTCCTTCAAAGGAGCATTTTAGTTTCCAACGCTGTATCAGGCTGACAAGAACAAAGTGATTCCATCTGGAAACAAATCCTTTTTCCAAATAAGTTGCAGGGCAGTCTGCAGCTAGGCAGGGTTTGTTTTGTCCAGACAAAGCTCTGCAAAAGTACTTAGCAGTGAGTTTTGAATAATGGATTCCAGCAGGGTGGAACTCCCTTTGCTGCCCAGCAGGCCAGTGCAGGTCTGAAACATCATTTTGGTTTTACAGACATAACAGTTCCCTCTTTGGCTTTGCACTGAGCCAGTGAGCTCCAGGGACTGCCACACGTCCAGTTAATTGGGACACTCATGATAAAATCTCAACTGGCTCAGCAGAAGAGAAGGAACAACATTTCTAGGCAGTGAGACTGTTCCTGGGGAGAGGAAAAGCTCATCTGTTGTTAGACCAGCCTCCCTAGCTGGAAGGAAGAGCTGCACACCAGAGTTCCGTCTTCACCTCCTCCAGTTTCTTCCTCCAGATCTGCACTTTTAATACCCATTGACCATTTGTTTCTGTCTGCATTACCTTCAGGGTGTGAGATAGGAGACTTCTTATGCTTCAGGAATTAGGAAGTTGCCTTTTGCCATGTGCAAATTTTGAGAGCATAGTGGAACAGACTAAGAAATGAATGATCAGTTTGGAGGGCACTGCTCATGGGGTGGAATGTAATTTTTGTTCAGCTATGGGTAGAACATAATCTACAGATATATCTTGCTTCAGAGGATGTATTTAGTAGTTTAATGATGAATAGGGTACAGAAGATTCTCTCTTCTTTATTTTGCAGAACAGGATTCAATGTGTTCCACTTTAAATTGCTTTTTTATTAGGGTTATTAGAGATTGCATAATAGAGCCTAAAACAAGCATGCATTCATAGACATCCATCAAGTCTTGTTTGAAATTTCTGAAATTTTAACTGAAATTATATCTTTCCCTGTGTGTCCATGTAATGCATTTTTCTCTACCAATGGCACATTTCTAAAAGCCAATTAAAAACGAGCCATCTACTGAGCACATTGGTTATATAAACATCTAGGGCTTAACTGGCACAGACTGAAAAATAAAATATTCCTTAGTCTCAGCAGCATCATCATTAACATTCAAACTGTCAGTAGATACTGTCCTGAGTAATTGCAGTGTAGTTACAGCATTTCGGCCTTGCGCAGAAGAGTTCAGATGCTGCAGATACTTCAAGTGGTGGTGAAAGCTGTGAAAGGTGATGAGTGTGTCAGAGCCTGGATAGGAAGAGTTTTCCTCTCTATTTCTGTACATGGATGCACCTCATTTCAGTGCTGCAATCTGTTCTTTCAGATCCAACTTCAAGCTCCTGGCTGTCAGTGGAAAGCTCTATGCCATCGGTGGTCAATCCCTTTCCAATGTGGAGTGCTACAACCCGGAGAATGACTGGTGGAATTTTGTGGCATCCATGCCAAACCCTCTTGCAGAATTCTCAGCTTGTGAATGCAAGGGCAAGATCTATGTTATTGGAGGATACACTGCACGAGGTAACAAGTTTGCTGTTCCTTCTTGTTGGCTTCCTGATCATTTCCAAGGCCCAGATCATTTTCTCCTGTTTTTCAGGAAAGCTTTTGAACTCGTGCAGAAGGCTGCATAATGCTCATTAGAACACATAGAAATTAATTGCTGGTAGAAAATAATTAACAAAACAAAACAATATCTCAGTCAGGGAAGAATCAGGTATTTATATTTTTTCAGAGGCTGTGTGGACCTGGGGCTCTGTTACTTGCAGAGAGCAAACTGATTGGTATTTCAGCACCCAGCTTAGCCACTACCCCTTTTCTTAGATTTTGATCACACAGTATGGGAATACTTTGTTTACTTTTTAAATCCCTGTTTTAGACTGTCAGAAGGAAAAATTAATAGAAAAGATCTTCCTGCCTTAGTATTTCTCATGTATTAATAGATGTCATGGTCTTTTCACTATAAAGTTTCACAGGAAAATTCAAGCTATACCTTAATAGAACAATCAAAAACTGAAGCAAGAACCAACACTTTTAGCTTATTTAATTTCTCTACTAAATTTTCTGAGAACACTGTACAGAGGTAAGAATTTGGAGTTTCATTCTCTTCTGACAATTGCTTTTCTTTATCCAGTGGGCAAACAAGTTCAGGTAAAAAGACATCCTAATTGTTCATTCCTTATGTACATTAGTGCCATTTTTTGAGAGGAAGGCATTTTCTCAGAGCTTTAGAAGTCAATTTTTTAATCTTCTGAAATGTTCAGTATTTACCAGGATTTTGTAAGTTGGAATTTGGCCTTTGCCCACTTCAGTTGACCACAGCAGTTTTAAGGGCTTTCTTTCCAAACAGAGAATGAAATTAGAAGACAGATTAGCTTTTGCAGACAGTACTGCAAGCAGAGCTAAACTGATGTTAGAACAAGCTTCTAGTGTGTGAGCAGATTTGAGCTCTGAATCGTTTTAAAGTTTATAAAAGACATACTGCCACCCCTTAAAGTCCTTCTGGTGATGAAATACATTTTTCCAGACCATTCTGACCAAGAGTCTGGTGGCTTCTGTGAGGAAAATGCATCTGTATGGAGAGCTGTGCTATGCTGTGTGTGCTGCAGTACCAGTCTTCTGGTCACCCTCACTGCAGGATCTCCTGGGGCCATTGTGCTCCATCCTGTCCAGCACTGGGACTCTGAGATGTCTGGCATGAAACTCTTATTGTGTTAGGAAGTGAGATCCAAAGGGAAACATCCTGTGAGACAAGATAATGAAGAGAAGGGGCTGAAACAGATTGATGGGAAATCTTGTCTCTAGAGACCAGGGTTAGGGGTTTGGCATTTTTATCTAGAGAGAGGGAGAAAGAAGGGTGAAAAGAAGGTGAAAAACCTCTGATTTGGTTAAGGGTGCTACACAATTACAGGAAAAACAACTTTTCTCCTACACCATCTGGACTCTGCAAGTTCCTTTTCTGATGCTTGTGCTGTGCTTTCATTAGGATGCCTGCTCCTGGTGTCATGTAGAGGAAGATCAGCACATTGCTGATTCAGATCGCACTCCTTTAAAACTCCTCATCCAGGCATGTGCAGTCAAGATTGCTGCCCTCTGTCAGGCTCCTGACTCGGTACTTGCTGCCTGTGGGTTCAGCTGAAGGAGAGTTTTGCATTACCTCTTGCTTCCTCCACACTCTAGGGGTTTGCTGCTGCCCTCCAAACCTCTGTCATTTCCCAGGTCTTTTCCTAAATGCCTTTTTCAATGGAAATAGGACAGTAAAAAAACAGGAAGTGTTGAGCAGGATAACTAGCACATTTAGGCTTCTGTTTCTTCTGCTTGTTATAAATAATTTCCTGAAGAAGGGTCAGAATCAGTTTTTCTGTGACATCTTGACTTAGGACAATTAGCAGACTTAGAACCAGAATTGCCACAATTACACTGGTGGTTTTCCTTCTGAATTATGCCATTGTCAGAAAGTATTAAGACGTAAGGATCTGAGAAATACTAAGGTTTATTTGCTGGTTTCCTACATTTACTACATAAAACACATACAGTAATTAATGTTTTTTGTGTTATGTTATTTTTAGTAATTTTTGGTATTTTTGTGTATATACCTCAGTTTTGGTAGATTTTGTGGGCTACTTTTTAAAATTTGTGTAGACTTTCTCCTGAGACTGCACTTTGCAAAAGATAGTAGGATCTGGAATTTCCCACTGTAAGTTTTAATGACACTTCTTGAATAAAGTCCTTCTCTTGAGTTTGCAACTCTCACTTGTGAATCTAGATCCTAATAGAAATTCCATGTCAGGCACTGTCGTGTTCATATTTTGTATTGTGAGTTTTGTTTTGGGATTTTTTGTTGTTGTTTCAGTGAATATAAAAGACCCAGGCTGTGGACCAAGCATGTGAGGTCCATGTTGCAATGGGCTTCTATTTCATACACCTACTCTCAAATAGCACATTTTCCAGGGGAAGTTTACTGCTATAGATAGTCATAGAAACTTAATTGGGACTTCTCCTCCCCTTAATGAGTTGGAAAATGGTGGGTTGTTTGTAGACAAAGGTCATCTATATGTAGAGCTGTAGTTTCACAGAGCACTGCCATGAGAATAATCAGAGTGCAAATGCTGGATGGAGCAGCACCTCCCTGATCATGCCACTGATGATGCACTTCATTCACAACAATCCAGTTATATTTCTGACTATTTATACACGTGCCCTTACAGAATTTGTCAGTATGTCCCCGTCTGCTCTTTCCCCTGGGAGCTCATCTGGAAGTCATGCAGGACAGATGTGTAACATGGAGCAGATTTAATAAAAGACCTGTCTGGAGTCTGCAAACCTGTTCCTGCTTGTCATTTGAGGTTGGATTTGAGCTCTGGTCTCCCGAGACTGGACTGAATTTACTGAGTCATGTGCATTCTGTGATAATTCAGTGAAGACTTGGGCACAGTCAGGGTCTTCAGCCAGGGCTTCAGGGTGGCATTGTAACAATTTTGTGGAATAACACTGTTGCACAGAAATGTGCCCACTCAGTTGTGAATAATGGAGATGATTTCAGCTTCTTTCTGATGGCAGAGCACAGAGTTCCTCGTTCTTAGATGATTTTGACAATGTGGATTTCTCTCTTTATAAGGTGCCCTTAAGTCATCCAGGCCACTTGTTAAAACGTAACCAGCTTTACAAATTTTATTCCATAAAACTTTGACATACGGAATGAAAAGCAAAGTATCAAAGTTAAGCTTGGATGATAAATCATCACTCGACCGCCATTAATGAAGTGTACTGTCTTCAGGATAGTGTGATTTATCTGTGACCACTTCTGGAGAGGGGACTATTGCTCCATTTCCCTCTTTGTAAAAAAATTCTTTTGTATCAATCAGAGACAAAATTAAAAGCATAAGCCAAAAAGTAGGGATAAAATCTGCTGGCCTAGACAATTTACATCATGTAATGTGCCAGAAGTATCATATTTTTTTTCCCTTGTGCCAAGGAACAGAACAAAGTTTCTTGTCAATGGCAAAGAGCTGCAGCTGTCAGTGATCACCATTTCTCCCCTGGTTTACCCTGCAAGTGTGTGAGCAATCTGCAGTAAAGGCTGGGATGCTTTGTAGGAAAGAAAAATGCTCCCCCATGAGTGCCTTCTGACAGAATTATTTATTTGTGAATGTCTCCTCTCTGTTTCAGGCAGGAATATGAGCATCCTGCAGTATTGTCCCAGTTCTGATTCCTGGACCAACTTGGAGCTGTGCGACATGCACATCCGCAAGCAGCAGATGCTGTCTGTGGAGGAGACCATCTACCTGGTGGGAGGCTGCATCCTCGACCTTGGACCAAACCAGAGATCCAGCCCCAGCGAGGACCTGCTAACAGTGCAGTCCTATAACACTACCACCAAAGAGTGGCTCTACCTCAATGAGAACTCATCCAAATCTGGCCTTAACTTGACTTGCACTCTCCACAATGATGGAGTCTATATCTTGAGTAGGAATATTACTCTGTCTTCCAGCTTGGAGCAGCGTCTCTTCCTGAAGTATAACATCTTCACAGACAGTTGGGAGTCACTGGGGCGTTTCCCAGCCTTTGGACAAAACATTCTGATCTGTTCTATGTATTTGCCTGATGGACGAGAAGTGTAACAGCATGAGGATTTCATTAATCGTTCTTTGATGAGATATTTCTCCCTCTGAATAATTCCATTTTCAGAATGTAATGTGGTTGCATAATGTAGGCATAAAATACTGATTCTGTTCTCTAAAAAGGTTTCAGAATCCAATATGAAGAGAAATGCTTCCAGAAACAGTTTTAAGATGTCAATTTAAACATTTTACTGGTTTGGATTAAAATTTCACCAGGTATTGTTTGCAATTTAAACATAAAATAATTGTGTTGGCAACTGATACAGAAGTTCCAAAAGCAAAACTGATCAGTCTGGTTTTATTTTTCCTCTTAATAGACAGTGTAGAACAAAACATACATTTTTAAAGTGGAAACAATTCAATAAAGTAAAAAATTAGTATAATCAAAATCATAACAGGATTTATTTATTTTAAAATACAGGCAAGCAATGTTCTGTCAAATGCACAGTTTCAAATTGCTTATGCTGTCCCATTTTTATCTCTTCCATGGCAGCAAGTGAGATTCTCAAAGGTGCCAGCAATTGGGGTCCCATCAAGAAGAACTTCCTCTGGATTATTTATAGTGCAATGCTTTGCCAGGGACTGGTAGGAATTGCCTACAGTTGTTAATTGGAAAGTAGATGCTCCTTTAATTGAAGTTGGCAGCATTTCAAGCTACTATTAAGATAGAGGTAAAAAGGCTCTTTATTCAAAGGGTGGAGTTTCCTAATTGTCATAAAGGTTTAAGTTTTAGTTACCTTGTTGTGTTCTGTAGTACCTAGAACTGAGTTTTAAAGATCAAATTGTAGTTTCGAGCAGCCTGTTGTGAAAATGTCCTTGAGCATGAGCAGACATGATCCTGCTCCAGGCGCATCCTGATTAGTAACACTCCTGTGGGACACACCTGGAAGGCTTGGTTTTTGTAGATGACTCCCTGAACACCTTCCCCAGAGCAGGGACATGTGAGTGTTGGCTCTTGCTTGTATCATCAGGAGAGGTTGCCTCAGGTTTGCCAGCCACTGTTGTTCGTCTCTGTGAAGGGCACTGTAAGGTGCTCACTGTGAACTTTCCTTTGTGGAGATTCTAGATATCATTGTGGGGATACTGCGGGCACTCCTTCCCATTCCTGCCTCTTGCCAGAGAGAACTGTGGCCATGATTGGCCCCTTTTCTCCTTGTAGCTGACAAATGCAAAAGCATCTTGAGGTGCCTGCCCAGGTCTGGAATGTGTGTCCTCACAACACAAGAGAGGAAAAGCTCTGGGTTACCATGAGAAGAGCCAGGTTAGACACATTGTAACACATTGTAGGTATGCTGGTTCTGCTCCAGCTGCTCATCTACATGATGAGATTTAAAGCACCTGAACACATTACTAATGTGTGGAGATACCTTTTTTATTTCTTCATCAGAATTCAGGAATCTGAATCTTTTGAAAACAGGGGCCTGTTGTACAGAGGAGGAGGCAGCAGTGGTTCCCTCAAGGTCCTTGTAACTCCTTGCTTTTCCACAGTTTTGAATAAAACCAGTTCTTACTAAAGGGTTACCAGTCTTAAAGTGCCTTGCCAGTCACTGCTCACACATTAATCTTGGTGCTTCCAATCATCTGTCATAACGCAAACAGAAAATCCCAGAAAACTTCTCCAGAATGAGGACATTTGTATTTGAACATTTTTAGGATTAAAGAAACCACAACACAAGGTATTTTGGATGTCTAAAATTTACCTTTTTGGGTGGAACTTTTGCAGCCTGGTGGAGAATGTCATGCGTCAGCCCAAAGTGGTGCCTGCCACTCAGCTATGTTTGACTTCAATTAGCTAAGTCCATGTTGATGTGTTTTTATTTCCTTTGAAGACATTGTACAGCTGCTGTGTTTTGACAGCAGTATCAGACCACACAATTGCTCTTCTGCAATGGAGCAAGAAGGTGACTTGCATAAGATGCTTCCTTCAGAAGTGTTTCAGAATAAATATAAGCAGGGTGCCATTGTCTGGTGATAAATTATCTTAGTCACATTATGCTACTTGCTTTCCTAAATTTATTTTCAGTTCCAGATTCAGTACCCTACAGTCAACTGTGACCAGTACTGGTGGAGGGAATCACATCCAAGTTGCACCATTCTCTTTCCTAGCAAACTGACCAAGAAACTGCTGGGTTTGCACTGGGGTGTATCAAATCATGTCCTTTCAAGCCCATTCATTTCTTAGTGCAGTCATAATTCCAAAAACTGTGACATCATCTTCTTAGTGTGATTACTCTTTTTCAGAAGAGGCCTTTCCACACTGGGTTTATCTTGGTTTCAACTTCCAGCAATCAAGTGACCACCTTGAACACCTGCTCAAAAGCAGAAGACAAAGATGTGTCTGACTGTAAATACTGTCAGACCCTCTCGTCAGTCCATGGTGCAAATGCCTCCTACACTGACATTTAACAGTACCGCAGTCACAAATCAAAACTGGTGTTTAATTTAGTGGTAGCATTAATTAGTATACATTACTACAGGCTGAAATAAAAATAAATGGGGATTTTTAAACAAAATCATTTACAGAAAAGTATGCAGTGTGTGTGACCCAGTACCTCAAGAAAGAAACCAAACACTGTAATGACTGTCATTTTCTTTTTATCAGTTTTATATTTCATATTCATTTTTTATATTTTGTGGCAAGGAGAAGTGTCTGAGAGCCACTAACAGAATAATTAAAACACTTTTTAGCCAATGGAAATGTTCAGTGATCCAGCGTGCTCTTCTTTCTCTGGTGGTGGGAGGAAAAAGCCCTTCATTTTAGAAGTAGCCAGAGAGTCCTTTGTCTTGGTTCTAGAAGACAGGTGTCTGCTAGGGAGAGCAGGAGCTTCCCTTGGGATGAAAGAATGTAGACCCCCCTCCCTCCGAATTATTATAATTTTGAAATCAAGGGGCCTTTAGGCAGAGATCTGGAGATAGGAATAACAGTTCTTTACTAGTATAACCAGGCAAACAAACAACAATAACTACAGCATTAATAAGAAAACAGAACCAGGGGCCCCGTGACAGCTTTCTCGGCTGAGATGTGTTATAAATGCAAAGGCAGATTTGGGTTAAATAAAAACAATTTATTATAAAACAATTTCTATAAAAAATAAACAATGAGGAAAAACCACAATAAAACAAACAGCGCAGCGCTGGGTGGACAGGGGTCTATACCCAAAGGTATAGGTGTTCCCAAATCCACGAAGGAGGGTAGACTGTCCGGGGTTTTTATAGGGATTTTTAGCCTTGAGGCCAAATTCCAGGCAGGCACCATTCATCAACGGTCCTTGATTGTCGTATGAATTGATTTCCTGGCGTTGGAGAATAGAGTCAAATGGACGTCCGGACCGAGTCTCCTCATATGTAAAGAAGTTCTGGGTGTTTCTTGATTTCATTGTGGTTCAGGCCATCTGGATGGGATGGTTGGATCCGGGTTGGAGCTGATGGATATCTCGGCTGGATTTTTCCTTTTGTCTACCTGATGGCTTCCCCCAACGGTAGCCCGCAAGGCGAGGTGTTCAGGTCCGGTGATGAGTATCTCGTCGGAGCCTCTCCTTGTTGGCTTGATGTTTCGTGTCCTGTCTATTCTTTCCCGTTGATGGGCACCGAGCCTGTCCCTGTCAGCTTGATGAGCCTTGTCCTGTCAGCTTGATGATCCTTGTCCTGTCTATTCTTTTTCGTTGATGGGCGCCGGCTAGGATCGTTATCCTTTGAGTGGGAATTCGTGGCTAGATCTGGGAAGGGCTTGTGTGCCATACTGTACTTTATATTTTATATCATTATTGTTATATACATTTATTTAGATTTCTACGAATTTTTACAAGTTCATTTCTCACAGATGGAATGGAGGAGAGGCTTTGTTTCACAAACCCCTCGGGCAGTCAGTCCCGGTGCTCCTGCAGGGCTCTGAGGAACAGTCGGCTGGAACAGCAGGGATGAGCTGAGATCCTGGGCCGGTGGTTGAGGTGTATCAGCAGCTCCGCGGTGGTGCCTGGCACTGCCACACGTCCCGGCAGGACAGGGGGTGCGAGGCCACCAACGAAGAGGGAAGAAGGAGAAGAAGCAGCAGCTCCGTCTGGGTGATGGCAAAATTCCCTTCTCTCCACCTCAGCAGCTCCGCGACCCAGCAAACTAATGTCTTTCCCCGAAGCCGAAGAAAGCCAGCCCAAAACTGTCCCCACCCTCCTTTCCTGCCCCTTCACCCCCCTGTGCCCGGCCACTCTTTGTCCTTTGTCGAGCACCCACTAAATATCCACAGTTAGGTTGTCTCCGCAGCTAATGGGTAAAAATTCCACGGGCAGGCCAGAACAACAAAAAGGACACCTAACCCTCAACATCCTTGCAGTCTGATCAGCTGAAAATTCCTCTCTTGTCCTCATATTCTCCTAATTTACCATGTGGGCTTGGAGAGATCCTTCCAGCTCCTGGCATCTGCATCTCCAAAAATGACAAGTAAGTGGGAACAGAAAGTTGGTGTGGTATGTAGTGTTTGAAAGAGTTCCTGAGCATGTGAAGTACATTTGTCCTCAGTGCTGTAACTGCTTCCTTGGGTATTCAGAAGTCTTCAGCAAGTGCTAATGACCTCAGCAACTGCTAATTACTTCAGCCTCTGCTAATTACATGTGTTTTGAACTAATGGCTATTTCCAGCCTGTTTCTTTCCTTCTTTTTTTTCTATTTGGTCACCGAACAGTCTTTAGTTCATCTAAGTTTTCTCGTCTTGGTGTTCCATAGTCTGTATCTAAATTCCAGACTGCTTTCTTGCTGTGTCTGGGCTATCCAGTGTTTTATATATCCACTATTTATCTTCTCTGCCTCATGGACTTATTCCCCTTGATACTGACCAGCAAAAGCTGACTATGGTAGAGGATGATCATGAGTTGAAAGAAGAAACAGCCCCCAAAGTCCTGAGGGAGGAGTTAACGGAAAACTCTGGGAACTCGGTCTGTCCTCATAAAATGCAGAAGCATTTAAGAAGGTTGCTCACATCAAGGCTAAGAGGGAGCATAAAAGCTTCTTCCTTTCCGGGAATGGTTTGTGGTTTTCAATGTGAAATCAGAGTTGTGTGGGACTTAAGTTTAATCTCTCTGCCTGCTTTCCATGGGTTTCCCTTTCTGCCCTGCCAGCTGACCTCTCTTGATCTTAATATTTGTGTTTTACATTCTTTGAGGATTTTGCCTTTCTACAGCAGTGTCCAGCCTATTTTGCTGAAATCATATGGTAGCAGTTTGCTGGTCTTTTCTGTGTGTTGCTCTCCTTCTCACATTCATCTGTGTAACAAAGTAGTTTGTCATTCAGGTGTAACCTTTTCATCTAGTCAATTTTGGGCTCTGGGAAGAGAAACCTACAAAGCTACAAATGTTCTGTTTCCTTTCATCTTCATTTGAGTGAGAAATGATGCAGGCACTCAGTTTGTGGGAATTGGTTTGTGTCCATTATAGGACAGAGAACAGAGGACACGGAGTGTAGCAGCAGCATTCAGCACATAAAATGCTTAAAGCCCACCACGTGCAGAAACTCCTCCCTGCCACCCCTGTGAGGTAAGATGCACTCTGTAAATGGTGTTAAACCAGACATCCTTGGAACAGCTATTGGTGACACCAGTAAATTTATAGGTGTTCATCAAGAGCCCTCCTCAGAAGGCAGAAGCTGTCAATGTGCAGTTATATTGATTTTGCACTTAAAGCAGTGACCAAAGGGTGGCTCTCGAGCCCCACAGTAAGGCTTAGGAACCACAGCTGATGCTCTCAGATAGAAAATTTAAACCCCTCTACTGCCATTCTTGGACTGTGATTTCCATCTAACCAGCTTTGAGCCTAGTTTAGTGCAACTAATGGGTTGGGTTTTTTTTATTTCCTGAGACGGAGAGTGGAATTTGGTAAAGGAGTCTGGATTTTGTGAACTGGTAGGGATCATGTATTCACAGATCTAAAAATTACTCTCCCAATTATACATGCTATATGAATTTTTTTTCTAAGAGCAGTGACATTACCAGTAAACACATGCTCTTATGTCCTGTGAATATCAGTATTTTTTAAAGTAAGATTTGGTTTCTTAATTGCAATTAGAAGAGTAAACCATGAATCATTGCAATTCCTGTACTTTTCTAGTAGAAGGCTGATTATACAGGGTCCATTTTTAGAGTACCAGCTATATGATGTGCTGCACGTCTTTGACCTATATATGCTCCGGGAGGAAAGACATTCAGTACCTGAGCAAAGATGTTTCCTGTTTGTTGGTACTTAGACCGTTATTTAAGATTGAGCAGTGAACACAAACTCTCCAAATCATCCTTCCCTCACTCCATTTTTCAGTTGAAATTTATGATTATTTGCTCGGGTCATTTTCCACACTCTGATATTTTCCAGGTGTATTAAAGGGTGTTTCTTGTTTATTAATACTTTTCTGCATCTTCCAAATTATTTACTCTATTAACTTTTTGGTCTGCTTTTATTAGTCATGCTTTAAAAAATGATTTTGTAGAATTTTGAGTACTTTTCTGTACTTAGTATTGACAATATCAGGGATTTCAACAGTGTAAGGGCAGGGAAATACTCTTCAAGGACACAACTTCAGCTGTGCAAAGTCTGAAATGTAAAAAGTGTCATTACTTCATTTCCTTTGAAACTTAATCTAATTTACAGTTAACTAATTTTATTGTGTTAATTTACTAATTTCAAGTTTTACAGCATTCACTGAAATTAAAACGCTTGCAATTGAGCAGTTGTTTGGGAGGTGGTGTTACAAGGGCTTTGTGTTCATCTTTGGATAATATTATTTTTACAATTTACTTTTTTCTACTGGGGCTGTTATAATTGTCTGGTATCCCACTGAATACCTTTTCATTTGGCTGCAAGGGAAGTTTTGTCCTCTTACAGGTAGGGCCTTAATTTACTATGAAGACCAGAGCTGTGTCATTTGAGAATGTGTATTTTGAAGTTGTAAATTATTGATTTATGATAACTGCAATGAAGCCCATAAAAACATGATTTTGGTTGGTAGGGGTGGAGATAAAGCTAGGAAAGAGATGCTTAGGGACAGCTACTCTCTAACCTCCAGGCATAAGCAATTTTTAAGTGCAGAATCAGGCAGAAATGGTTTTTAAACAACTCCTTTTTCCCTCTGCCCCTCTGCAACTCAGACCTTTTCAGTCACAGTAATTTGTGGCAAGACATCTGTGTACTTGCAAGAGAGTGTGGGTAGTGAGGTGGGAATGTGCTGCTTGTGCAGGTGATCCCTTATGAGAACTGCTGCTTGGCGCATGCCAAGAAACCTTCCTGCAGCTTTCCTGGAGGACACTGATGACTCTTTAATGCCCTGTTACCTGCTAACGTGTGTGATGATAGGTGAGGCAGGGACAGGAGTCACAGAAGCGCTATTGTGTACCTGATAAAAAATGCACAATAACCTTGTAGAAACTTCTCTTTTTTCAGTAGAGTCTGATCCAAAGCCCTTTGATGTTAATAAAAAGAACCATCTTGGAATTAGGCACATGTTTGAGTGAATTAGATAATTCTGAAAGAATCCAAGGGGATGTTAACTGTACAACTGGCTGATGAAAGAAGAGGCATAGGCTTGGAGAGCCTTGGTGCAGTGTGATCTCTGATATGCCCCATCTGTGTTTTTTTTTAATTTCACTGTGAAATTGTCCATTGTGTTTACAGAAGTTTATCAAATATCCTGGCTCTGAAAAAATCAGGAGAATTATGTTTTCCTAGGAATATCTGGGGAGAAGGTGAACATCTACAATTATGCTGGTGGGGAGTCACTGAGAAAATATTGCTCTCATACTTTGAGCACTTCTGTTTCCTTATACCAAGAAATGTGGTGTGTGAGTTGAGGTTGAAATGTTTTACTTTTTGTCCTGGTGCTGTGACATTCTTGTTTGTTTGTTTTCTTGCACAATAGCATCTCAAAACAAACAAACAAACAAAAAACAACCAAAAAAACCCAAAATGAAACAAAAACCCAAACAAACCCCAAACAAAAAAAAGAGAAAAAAATCAAACTTGTTTCCAGGCATTGGATCCTTCTCTCACCGGCTGTGATAATGCTGTAGGCAACAGAATGACCTGACTGTGGTCATGTGGGACTGACATACATCATCCCTCTTTTTACTGTCAATATATACAAGTATAGAAAATTTATTTGTACAGGGATTAGAATTTTGGCTGATATTCCATGCAAGGTGAAACAGCTCCAGGAACTTTTTGAGAACAAAACATCTCAGGGTGATTTCCCTCTAAAGGAAAGATAAGGGTCTGTCCCACATGGGGATTTGAAGTCCTTGAGGAAGAGGATAGACTTAAAACTAAATCTCCTGTGCCTTGGCAAATCTCCCAGTAAACATAGTCCCTTCTTTCTTCAGTTTGTATGGGTAGCTAGTTTTTGTTATTTGCTTAAGCTAAAAAAAAACCCAAAACTATAAAACCTCAAAACCAAAATCAAAAGAAACTAAAAAAACCCAAACCAAACCAAAACAAAAAAACCCAAAAAAACAATTGTGAGGCTTTATGTGGGATAATTAAATTGTCTGTTTTTCAGAAAATAAAATATTTACCACAAAATGTCTACACATTAAACATCTGTACAAGGCACCAAAATCAGAGTGTTCAAGCTTGCTTTTCCTATATATTAATTCCTTTGCTTTATCTTTAAATCTGCTTCGGCTACTGGAGTACTGAAATGAGCATTGGTCCTGCTGCCCCCTCTGAGTATTGGTAAACCAGCTTGTGATACAGGAGTGTCTGTCTGTCCATCAGCTTGGAATAATTGTACCTGAGGGGAACTGGGCAGGGCTCTTCTGGCAGGGTGGTTTGCCTGGGAGGTTTGGTCATAATGGGCTGAGTCAGCTGCTCAAGACTGGCTGTGAAGGCGGACTGTCACTTAGAGGAGTGAGAATTGATCAGTGTGGCCATAATGCCCAGAGAACATCCCCTTCCTGAGCAGCATGATTTAATAGTAACTCTGAAATTGTTTCCTTCTGAATTTTTTTGATCCATCCACCTTCCAACACCCTCAAATCAGGGAGATTTTCTCCTTCCAGATGTGTTGCATAAAAAAGTTCCACTCTCTCTATGGCCCCTGAAGTCCAAAGTAAACACACAAGAACATAAACCCTTTTGCCCCTTCTGGGCCCAGCGCTCAGCAGCCTCCTCACCCCTCCAGTGATGAATAAAAGTCAGAAAGGAAAAACAACAGCAAATACTTCTATCCCACTTGGTGTCAGAGACCCCCAAGTCACTGGCAGAGAGAAAAAATCACTGTTTTTTTGCTAGGCTTTCTTTGCCAAAGGCAGACTTTACTTGGGAACAGTCGTCCTTGGCTCCAGGCCCCTCAGTCAGTTGCCATAAATAGCTGGAAATTCAACCTGTCAAGCTGTTCCCTGCCAGTCTAACACCTACTTCCTTCAGGTGCCCCAGGGTGGGACATATTAGGAACTCAGCAGCCCATTAATTCTTTCCTGGTTTCTGTGGGAGGTCTTCACTGAAGTTCAAGATTTTCTTCAGAGGCAGAAAATTTGGGATTTGAATTCCACCCTCTGTAGCAAGCATATATATTAATGCTAAAATCTGCCATTCTTTTTGTCAGTATTCAAATGCACTTGTGCTTTAAAAGTGGATGAAGGCAATGGTCCGGAAAATGTTGTGGTACAGTGAAAAAGTGAATTAAGGTGCAGAGTACCCTGTAGCTTTAGTGTTCACAGATAAGTACAGGAATGGCAACATAGGAAAAAGGGGAAAGGGGTTTTTTTTATCATGGTCTGTAATGCCTTAAATATGGAGGCATTAAATTTCAGGCTCTCCAGAATGGACTCTAATTCAAATGTTCAGCACTTAAGTGCCTTCTGAAGTGTTTCTAATTAGGCATCTAGAAGGTCTAGTCCATCACTCTGAGCTGTTTCTGTATATTTTACTAGGCAGCTTTCTGTATTTTCCTCTTTTGAAAGCTTTGCAACTTTGAAAGCACTGTCTGCTTAATGGAACAAATTAAATTGGGTTGGCTTCCCTTGAGCCATGTTATGTGGACAGAAATAGTGCCTCTCTTCCAGTGTGGAAGTGCAGTTCTTTCAGTTCAAGTCTCCACAGTTTTTGTGCAATGCATTCTAGATAAGAAATTGCAAATATATTTTATTTGTCCTGTCCAGTTAAAGCTGTTGAGCAGTGATCAGCAAACAGGGATCGTGTGACGCAGGAGAACCATGCAGTGGGGTTTATTTAAGCATAAAGTGTAGCAACAAAGGAAGTGCATGTTCAAAGGAAAAGAGACAGAGAAACAAAAGTATTTGGAAGTAAACTGTCTATGTGTGTACAAAGAAGCAATAAACTAGGCTTGGATGCACACCACTTTTGTGCAGGTGTCTGTCCACCATCTGCCTACTTTAGTACTTCCTTTAAGCCAGAGTTTGTTTTATCCAATGCTGAGAGACATCATCTCATTTTGCACCCTTTTTCTTTCCTCTCCCATTTCCTGTGTTTCCCGTGACTGGGAAATCCCTTGCATGTTGTAGATAATTTTGGGAGGAGGGGGCAGCCATGCACATCTCTCTGTCCCTTGTTTTCTGACAGCAGTAGCCGCTAAGTATTTAGGACCCAAAGCTTTTTACTGTACCTTTTATATTATTCACTTAAAACTGCCTTTCTGTTGGAAGTAATGATCTATCTATTTGTGGCTCAAATATGCAGAACTAATACTGGTTTTGATTTTGTGTTGTGACACTGATGGAATCCCACAGGGGCCAACAACTGTGGAAATTATTTAGTTGATCGTTTCCTACAAAGACCTGGCAGGGTTTCCTACAAAGATCTCGGAGAATATTGCATGGTACATTTTTGGTGATCTCAGAAAAAACACTTCCCGGGCTTTGGCATCACAGATCTCCATGGTTTGCAGGTGATCTCTATGAAAAAGGAGCCAGTGGGGATTACTCAGAGCAGAGGTCTTAGGCTGAATCCTAATTTGCACCAGAGAGTGGATTTTCACAGCAGTAAGAGGTGGCTGGATACGGGAAGGGAAGATGTGTAGCCTTTCCTAGGGCCCTGCCAGTGTTTCACAGTGAACTTGTTCCAGGGGGTTGTCAGTTTAATCTGTTCTGGGTCAGGTGGTCTGTGTTGCATCCAGAGGTTTTTAGTATGAAGAAAAGTTCCTTAGCAGGCTCAGATCAAAATGAATCTGTCTTGGTGGGACTTCACCAAGCCAAGTGAAATTAGGAGGGAGAACTCTCTTTTCTGTGTGTGTTTGAACCAGTTCTGTTTTTCCACGGCACCAGGGTACCTTTTGTGCCAGTCTGTGACACCTTCAGCTGCTCCTCTGGTGAGAATCTGCAGGGACCTTGTGGTTTCACTGCTTTTGGTCTGGGTATGAGTATAAAAGAGTCTGTGCACGCATTCATCTAGGTTCCTGATCCAAAAATCTTCCTGTCACTGCTAACTCTGTGAAGCTTTTCCTTCAACTTTAAGGGAAGTATTATCTAAAAGAAATTCATCACTCAAGATGATTTTGAGTACCCAATTAAAAATGTAACACTTCCAGCACATAAAAACCATGGAGTTAAAATAATCTTATAATTTGAAACATAAAAACTTATACATTATAGAGTTTTATATGGACCTATACCCTAGGTAAGATGGATTAAATGTCTTCTTAATGATCTACATGCTCTGTCCTAAACTTACAATTCCAAATATGATTTTAAAACAAACTCACATTTGTCACATGCTATAAAAGTGTCATACTTTGCATTGTTCAAGAACATTTCCAAAAGTAAACTTATATACCTAGGATAAACCCAATGCACTTATTCCACAGATATGCTTTTGTGAAGCATGCATTCTATAAATATTTAGCATATAATATAGTTCCTTTAGTAAATATTTAAGTAGCTATCTATCCTATTCCAGCACAGATGCAGACTTCCCCACAATGGGGGGAAGAAAATGTTGCTAGGGGCTGCTGTACTAAATGCTATACCAAGTGCACAGCCTGCTTTTGCAACAGCAGTGCATCTGTTATCTAGAATAAATATATGGTTTTGACTCTGAAAGGATTATTTGTATGAAGTAAAAAGCTGAGTGGAGTCTTATTATAATTGTATCTTTTTGCAGCCCTTGATCATGATGGAAATCTCTTTTCTTAGGCTTTTCAGTACCAGTGATGATTCCCTGTTTGAGGGGAGAGAGCTGACACACCAGTGGGATTGGAAGGGGTAGGATCTCTCAAATACATGTTCCCAGATTACTGGCATTTTTGGTATTTGTGTTAGCCATGTTGTGAATGTATCCTGGGTTTAACTGGATGTCTCTTTTCTCTGTCCTATGCCTCCATTTCACCTTACATGTGTAAATCTAAAACTCTTATTTTCCTCAACTCAGGATGCAACATGTTCATGAAACATGTTTATTGCTGCATTGTACAACCTTCAAAGGAGATTCAGAGGAGGTTAGCTTTTGTTAGCTGTGGGAGATGGGAGACTGACTTTTCTTTCCTCTCTAGTCAAAATATTCCAGAGCCTTGAGATCCCTTACAAAAATATGATGGGTTTGCCTGCAGTTTTATCATGATGTCATTATGGACTTGCAAGGACAGTGCTTCAGTAAGACACAATAATAACACGCACACTGTCACACTGTTTAACTTTCAGTTTATTCTGCTTTTTGCCTCCAGCACTACTCCTGTCTGATGCTGTGTGATTTGAAAGCATTCTCAACAGACCAGGAGCAAAGCCGAGGACTCTGGCATCTCTGACTGCTCTGTTCCCTTGCTGGCAGAGCCTCTTTAATGTGAAGCTAATAATTTCTTTTGAACTGTTTATGGCAACAAATTGGAATGTGAAATAATAAACATTGGCAGCTCTTTTCAATATTAAAGGTATCCCAGAGCTGGCATGAAGTCCTATCAGCTTCTTGAAGACAGACTTTTCTGTGTAACATTTTAAAGTATTCTGTGTGTCAGTGAGCACGTTGAGAAATTCCCCTGGCATCTTGCAGGACTCACAGGCTCTTATACACATTACAGGCTATAAGAAGCTTTGCTTTATTTTTTTTCAAATCTAAAAAACAAACAAACATGACCTTAATTATTTGATGTCTAGTTAACTGGGGAAACACAGGGAAAGCGTCTTCATTTCCTTGCTTCAAATTTGGAAGTGATTATTTCTCTTAATTTCTTTCCCCGATGATTACAGATATTTGCTCCTCACCTACCCCCACACAAGTCCACTCTGATACAGTACCAAGAGCAATATCAATGCCTAATTGATAATTACATAAATAATATACATAAAACAAAGTTGGTCCTATTATTTTAAAGTAAAAATTTGGACTTTCAAACAGCTCAAAGTTCTTGCCTACCCTAGAAAGCTCTTTGGTGCTTAAACAGCTGGAGAATGTGGTTGATTCCAGGTTATTTCTTCCTTTTGCCTCCTAACTCACATTTTCACAGTTTCCTCTTGAAAATGATAATTACAATAAGTTCTAGTGAAGCTGTGATTTTTTTGGCATAATTTTACTTTTGGTGTGCAAGCAAACATTTAAAAGCAGGCAGATACTTGAGTTTGAATTGGCTGAAGGTTTTGGGTATGTGCCCAAACTCTAATCTCCTCCTTACTGCTTGGAAGATTTTTATTTTCTTCCCTATAATTTTTAACATATTTCAACTCATTCCCAAATACAAGATCATTTCTGATAACTGCACAAACAGAACATTCTGCAGTGTTTTAAGATTTCAACCTTGAGATATGAATTGCTTGAGTGAGATTCTGCTCAGATATGGATGTAAGGATAGGCTTCATTTTCATGGAAGCACAGGCTCCTGTCCATTTTGCTACTTCTATGTCACTGGGACTAGTGGCATAAAATTGATGAGCAGATGAAAACAATGAAGAACAGTGAATACAAAAGTGAAAGGTGTCCTCAGCCAGCCAGTGCTGACTGGCAGTGTTCTGTTCCAGTTGTGCCATGGATTTGCAATGTTTAGCTGCTGACCAAACCACAGCAGCACTGAGACGTGGCTCATACCATGAGTGGCTATTTTGGGAGCCCTGTAGCTTTCACAATGACTCTCGCTGTCTCATATAGCATGAGGGGTGATGTATGACAAGAGGAGCAATGTGGAGAGGCAGAATGATGGGCTCCTGGATCTCTGAGGTTTTGCAATGATATCTGCGGTTGCAAGGAGTGAGGTGGCTTGTGCTATGTGATCCTGCCCCAGAGAGGCAGAGCAGGATGAGCACCATGGGCTGAGATTACTCTTTCTGTGTTGTGGGAAGCAATAGCTGTAAACAAGATTTTGACCTTACAATTGCATGGCTGCTTCCAAGTCATCACTGAGCACAGCGTGTGGTCCAACAGGGGTCAAGATGCTGGTCAGGATGGTGGCAGTCCTGGGCTGTGGCACTCAGCAGCACTCTGTGGCACTCAGTTATGGCCAAAAATCTTTTATGTAGCCAGGCTCTAAACCCAGACAGAGAATCTAAACAGTGACTGCCAAGAACAAACATCATGTAAAGCGGCTGCTAATTGGAAAGGTGACTAGTTTTGTCTGAGGTTGTAGCTCTCTGAGATAAAGCAAAATTTCTTTGATATTTCTCAAAAATATCTCTCTGAGATAGCAGCAAAACTGGCTTGAAGTTTTTCCCTTGTCTCTTTTTCCACTTTACCACTCTTCTGTACCCATTCTGTGGTGTTCTGACCCCCTCAGTTGTGTGTCATTCATGTAGCCATGCCTGCCAGCTGGAGTGCAGGCTTTCTTAATGCTCTGCAGGTACAAAGTCCCCCCAAAATTAAGTAATATAGGTGACATTTGCTCATGGCTCCCCATTCGGTATAACAGGAGCCGACAACAAAACTGGAGAGGAACTTTTTGTAAGGACATGTAATGATGGGACAAAGAAGAATTCCTTTAAACTGAAGGAGATTTAGAAGCTTAGATTAGATACTGGGAGGAAATTCTTTATTGTGAGTGTGGTGAGTCCCTGGCACAGGATTCCCAAAGAAGCTGTGGCTTTCTCATCCCTGTAAGTGTTCCAGGCCAAGCTGGATGGGGCTCTGAGCAACCTGGGATAGTGGAAGGTGTCCCTGCCCATGGCAGGGGGATGGGAATTGGATAATCTGTAATGGTCCCTTCCAACCCCAGCCATTCTGTGATTCTGTGATACCCACACATTTGGAGATCTTTGCCCTACCTTGCATCTTCTCCTGCCCCACATCTCTGGATCCCTCCAGTCTCCTGGAAAACCTTCTGCTGGCAAACCCCTCCTGTTTCTCACCCCTTGCAGCAAAAGCAGGACATGTTCCAGCTGTCTGGTACTGGGGTCTGGCATCCAGATTCCCAAACTGCAGTGTGGTCTCCACCCCCAGCAGAGCCAGTGCGAGGGATGAGAGGGATGGATTGTGAGTCGGGTATTAAGGGTCCCATGGACTAACCCAGGTAAAATTTCAGTATTTCCATAGTGAGTGTGCTGCTTTGTCCCACTGGCCTGCATGAAGCAGCTCCTGTGGGCTACACTGGGGCACGTGAGAGTCCTGCTCTGTGTGCCACCCACTGCTCGATTCAATTACCTGGTTCACAGCATCCTGTTTTTCTCACTCCAGCTTTCCACCTCAAGTTTTATGCTTTCTCTGAAGGTAGTACCGCAGTCTGCCCCACACATGTCCAGGTTTATTCCTGGTTGTAGTTGGTCTCACCATGTAGGAAAGTATGAATTTGCAACCTTGTGGTTATTTTTATATAAGAATGTCTTAATACATGGTGGATGTTTGAGTCTAGCTTTCAATGTTTTTCAAACGGTGTCTGTATTTTGATTTTTAATTTGCCTCTGAGCAAGACTGTCTACAAACACTGGCCAAATCTGCCTATCTTGGACCTGGAAGGGGTCCCTGGAGAAGGTATTTCAAGTCATTTATTCAGCACTGGCTGCTTTTACATTTGGCTTGAAGTCTGACAACTTTCCACCAGACCTGCAGCATAGTAAAGCACATCCTCTCTGTGACAGCAGGAGAGGCAAGGAACTAGCAGGTTGCAGGAGTGAATGCTATAAAACAGATGCTATTAGTGGGCTTCACCAAGGGTGGGAGGCTGAGTACAGTAGCCCTATTACAGTCTCCAAGGTGGGCCACGAGATTGCTGTCTTATGAGCAAGCTGTGCCTGCAGTATTTGGCTCGGCATCGCATCCTGAAAATTCCAGTGCTGCAAAGCACTTTTGAGCTGTGAGTAAACTGTAAGCTAAATTTGAAGGGAAAGTTTTTGATTAAAATCAGCATTTCAGAGCCTTTGGCTGGCAGCTGGTGTGGTGTTAAGGATGGTCATCGATGGAGACTTCTGGTAAAAGAGGCCCCACGTCTGAGTGTCTAAAACCAGGTTCCATCCAGTTGTGATGGTGGTTTCTAACAGGGGAAAAAATATATTGCTTTATATTTACACATAGGGACAGATTCTGCTTCCCTTAAAACCCGTGGCAGAGTTCCCACTGATTTCCATGGGTGCCTGCCTCAAAATGTTTGAACAGTAAATATATTCTTCTGGGTGGGAAACCAGGATAGAAATCCTTCTCACAGCCTTCTCCCAGCACTGCAAATGTCAGGGTTTTTCAGCACTAGGCTCAGAAATACTACATCTAATTTTAAAATCCTTTTAAACTTTAACAACCTGATGTGGCCATACTTCACAGCTGTCAATCAGAATCAACAGCCAGCAGATTATATTAGTCTATATTTCTTCTATTCCCCATGTATGTAGAATTAGTTAATTGATATGAATATCAAATATATCAGAGTAATTGAGAAATGTAGCATCAGTTCAAGCATTTGCTCTCTGAGTGCTTTTAATAATAAAGCTTGAATTTCATTGACACTAGATGAGCTGATCTGCTATGGTATAGATTTTTTTAGTGCTATTGCTTATGCTATCTCTGCATTTCCCAAAGAATGTGTGTCATGGAGTTACTTTACCTTTAAGAAAGTTTAAGTTGCTGGGATCTGCCTGGCGTCTTTTCTCCTGACCAATTATCGGTCATTGCTGAGAATTGACAGCAGTTTAGGCCATTGAAAAGTGGGATCAACTTGTGAACCCTACCTTAAAGTGTAAAACCAGAGCTCTCTTGGTTCTCTTTGTTTCCTGGCTGGGAAGGGCGGCAGAGCTCCAGGCCTCCTGTTCCCTGCCCAGGCCATGCGGCCGGGCGGGGACTGGGCTGGGCCCAGCGTCTCCCGGCCGGGAGATGCGGGCCCTGCGGAAAAAGTTTTCTCCGGGCTCCGGCCGGGCCGGGCCGAGCCGATCTCTGGCTCGGCTGCAGGTTTTTTGCTGTGGCTGGATTCACTGGAGACTGCTGAGTGAAGAAGGAGAAGGGCTCTGGGCCTGCAGCGGGCTGGGCGCGGCGACTGCACTCTCCAGAGCAGCCATGAGGCACTTTCCATCGCAGACGGCTCCAGCTCCTGCACCGGCCGAGGCCACAGAACTACCTACAACAGCCTGGGCAAGATTTTAACTCTTTCATTTCCCAGATGAGACTTGCGGATTAATATTTTTATCCAGACAGAAAAAAGAGAGTGATCAACATGAAAAGAGACTTTATAAACTACCAGTGACAGGAAAGAAAAGAAGCTTCAGAAAAGGTAGAGAATTAAGAAGATGCTTTAATTAAGCTGAAATATCTTTCTGTTAAAACTATGGAAATGGACAATAAGGTCTTGAAAACGCTCCTTTAATTCATGACAGTATATAGGGAGGAATAGAGTGTTCAAAGTGTAAATTTTGAGTAAAAAGTAGAGTAATTATGGTACAGTGAAGTGCTGGAAGATTTGAAGCCTTGAGAGGCAATGAGAAAACTGTTTTCTGGTGAAGCTCACGGGAACAGATGAAGAAGACTTTTTTTGCCTTTGAATAACTTATCCTTAAAAATCCCATCCCTAGACTCATGGCCCATATACACTTAAGAGTGATGTGAAAAATGGGAGGAGTGGGCTCTAATAACAGCAGCTCTGGGCAGCTAACATTAGAGCAATGGAAAACTATAAGAAAAATAGTTTTTCTTGTGAGAAACTCCATAAATTAACAGGAAGAAACTTCTGTTTCTCTATAAAGACTGGTGAAAAGACTGTAGCAAGAATTGGGACTGTTTTAACCATCAAAGTTCCAAAGGTTTTGTCTCTTTTGTCATGTGAACAAGGGAATAGTGGGTAGACAGGGGATGAAAAGGTTTTTCTGGAAGTTTATTCTGGTGTTCTTATTGTAGTTTGTCAATAAACTTTCTTTTTTTTCCCTTTTAAGTTTTATGCCTGTTTTGCTCTTGTTCTAATCCATATCTCACAGCAAGAAATAAGTAATTTTCTTAGTTATTGGTTTAAAACCACGACAATGTGCATGGCTGTGGGCATGTATTTTTTATCTTTCTCTCTTATCTCTGTCTTTACTATCAGACTTATATCTATTCAGTTTTAGAAGTTCAGTGTCATTGGAGATTTTTAGGGATACAGCATACAAAATTTATAAATAAACACTTATATAAAAAAAAACACCTCTACTTCCCATAACTCTGAGACAAAAGCCTTTCCTCAATGAGAAGAATGACAGGTTTGTCTTTACAAACAAGCTGTGGATCTGCTGATAAGATGAAACTATCACTGCGAGGTAACAGAAACAATGGGATGGATTCCATTGAAGGATGAAAGAGGCATTGAGGAAGCACCATGAATTCCACAAGAGTTAAGAATTAAGAAAGGATTATGCATAGGGGGCGGGGTAGGGGGTGGTGTGTGTCTCAGGTACCAGGTGTTCCAGGAGGTGTTCCTGTACCTCTCAAGAGTCTCAGCCAATGGGGAAAGAGAGAAGGGATATATGGCCAGAAAATTAGGGTAAAAAGGAGGCTGTGCCCTCCAAAATTTGAGAGACGCCAGAGGAATGCCCCATGGCCTCTTCCTTTATTCGAATAAAGTAAAAAGACTCCTCTGTCTCCTGTCTGGACATAAACATCTGGTGTTTGTGGATTAATTTTCCTGACACTCAACATCTCTGAAAGCTCCTTTAATGTATAGCATTCCCTCAAAAGCAGCTGGCTTTGTTTTAAACCTGTAAGCTATATATAGATTTCTGTTTCCAGTAGTTTCCAGAGTCAACTCAAATTATGCAGAGCCCAAACTTCTGGCAAATTGCTGTCAACCTGAATCAACATTTGGATCAATAACATTTGGTATCAGTGGATGGAGGATCCACACCCAGGCTTTGGAAATCGTGGTTCAATGGGCTGTTCACTGTCCTGACCACTGAGGGCTGCTCCTCTCCAGCACTCAGTGCTTCCCAAGGACACAGCTGCTGATGGAGAACCTGCATATCCTAAAATTCTGTGTCTGAGTAAATTGTAGGTTCCATCTGGATTCTGAAATAGGTGGGAAGAGGCCACAGCAACTGTCCAGAAAGAAAGGAGGAATAGATGAGCAACAATCCTTCACTACCACAGTAATCAGAGAACAAAAAAAAAAAAAGAAAGGAAAAGAGAGTGAGAGAAGAATAAAGAGGACATTAAAAGATATTAAAAAGCAGAAAATAAAAGGAAAATATAAAAAGCAAGTAACCAGTTCAGCTGACATATCTATGCTTTTAACACAACTCGGGTATCTTAAGCCCACACCACTGATAGTAAATGGTACCACCTTGAAAATAGTTTTGAAAATGCTCCTCACTTGTTTTCCTTTCGTGCTAATGGAATTTTAAAAAGTTTAACGCCTGTGCAGGCATTCTTAAGTAGTCTATGGCTATTACTTAGACAGTAAAAAAACCTTAGTCATCAGTTTTGCTGTAATTCTTGTGTTTTTACAGTCAAATGGTGCTGTGAAGAAAAAAATCACCTAGTTCGCAGTGCATAAGCAATTACCTGCTAAATATGAGCTTGGTGTCAGAGATGGCTCTTTTCACAATCCCACTGTGAGATCACCATCCTCAAACGTTTCTCAATCATTTGCAGAGTCACACTCAAATTTTCTTCCACCAGTAACTGCATGCGGTCAGCAAAAATAACAAGATAACCTAGAAAGAAGAAAAGCTCACATTTATTTCCTTACTTTGGCACAAATTACTCACTAGTCAGAATTTTTGAATCTCTTCACCTTCTGAGGTAAATAAATTGAGTGCCATGCATCTTAATATGTATGGGGCTTTCATATAAGATGTTAAAAACTGCATTGTGTAAATAATAGATCCATTGATGAGGGACCAGGCTGGGAATTGGCTGAGATGGGTTCTCCCTGTGAGTGGCTGTGTGGGGTTAAGGAAATCACTGAGCTCAGAGCCCCCATTTTTGACAGCCCCTCTCCCAGTAAACACTTGAGGGTGGAGAGGTGAGATCATCACTCAGGGAGGATGCCCATGGTTGGGAGACGTCTTGTATCCCCGTACATGGAAAGACAGGACTTTGAGGGGTTGTTTGGTTGCTTGTTTTTAATCTTTAACCCTCCTTTCCTCTGCTGTTCAGTGTCTGGGGGTGTTGAACATTCACTGTTTTCCAGTGATGTCTCATCAGTGTGCTGGACCAGTGTCCTAGTGTCCTTTTTACTCTGAGTCATGGCAGCTTGGTGTGAAAACTCCCAAGGTGGCAATCAGAATACCAGTATGTGTTACCGCTGAAGATGAATAGATCACACAGACACAGGTCAGGGTGTGGTGAAAGAAAGAGAAAGTTTGTTTTTCCTCCCAGGATTTATAGGCTTCTGACCACGGCCAGGGATTGGATCGCTTTCTCACTGCACTGGCCATGAGAGATGCCCATCACAAGACGTGTAACAGAAAGAATGTACACATATCTATGTTTACAATTACTGTCCTGGGAAAGTCTTTAGAAAACTAAGTTAGCAAGCTCAGAAGCTGAGTTTTCAGGGTGACAAGTATGGAGCAGTCTGTTGCTGTTTTGTAACTGGTTGGCAATTTGATAACTAAAAAAACAAGTTTGTGTTAAGCTACACACATAGTGGGGGCTTGTGTTAATTGTGATACTGAAAATGTGACCTTGTTTTGAGTCTGCTTGAAGTGTTTTACCTTTAACTTCTTTTTCTCAAGTCCTGCTTTTTTAGCAAAAAAAAAAAAAGAAAAAGTGAAAAATGCAATTTTGAAATGTTTCAAGCAGCATCTACACATTTCAGTATTCCTACATTTTTATCTATTTTGTAAAAAGTGATTGCAAAATTCAGAAGCAGAACTTCATGAATGGTTTCAGCTTCCCAGGGCCACATAGATCTGTGGATATGCTACTTGCTAAACAAGCAAAGAAATCAATTACTTGGTTCTATTTATAAACAAAAAAACTTTAAGAATTCATCGTTGTTTCACAAAGCTGATTTTGCAGACCTGTCTCTCACAGAATAAATTGGATTAATTTTCCATCTTGCAGTGTGTCTGTCCAAAATAACAACTGCGGGAATGGTGGCTGTTTCCCATAGTTCGGTATTTGTTTTCAGCTGTGCTAGTGACACGTTGTGCTGTTTGCTGTCTGTGTTGACAGGGACACTTTCCACGCTTCTGGATGGTCCTTCCTGAGTGAGAGGGCTTTAGACTTGTGTCATGTGGATGAAGGTTTTTCCTCCTTGTGTTTCTTTCTCAAACACTTAACTTCTCTGGCTGCACCCACAAAATGGCCACAGTGCTGCAAGGTCACGAGGGAACACTAAAAAAAACCTCTCCTAGGGAAAGGCAATTGGTTTAGTACTATGAATTAGAATATATTTCTGCTTGACTGATTTTCCAATATCTTCATTAACACTGTTGTTGATAATATGGCTTTTAATAGCTTTTATAACCACAAATACAGCAAGGAATGAAGCAAATCGGTCATTAATCCCTTAAAAGTACAATTTAATGCAATGCTTCATGACAGGAAGTTAACAGGATAATAAAACCTTTACTGTTTTAAGCAAAACTTAATATTTTTATGGTACAGTTGTCTTGACAAAATACTCTTTGTGAGTCATCACTTCAAAGCAAGGTCCTGGGGACCAATTAAAGTTGTGTCTGCAAACCCCCATGCATAACTGCATGTAAGCGTGAGGTATTTCAAAATATCTCTTTCAAGTAATAGGAGTTGTACCAAGAAGAAGTAAAAGGGACTTTTTGCTTCAAACCCTTTAATTCAAGACACCCTTGGGGAATGAGAAATTGATTTTCATTCTTTATACAGATCCTACAGTAATTAACTGTCAAAATAGTCCATGGAATTTGTATCCCAAAAATTATAACCTCGACAGACAAACAATAATAAGATAGATCATCATTTTTTTTCAAGCTTTTTTTTTGAAAGAGACCAAAATGCCCCTATTAGGGCTGATTAAAAAGGAAACAACATAAAAGTAATTGCCTTGCATACAGTTTGAAATTCCTGGGCCAGTGGAACTGAGTGGATTAAGGACAAAGAGAGGATCCTAGAATTTTCTGTTCTAGTTCAGTCCATGCCAATAATTGCTGTTTGACCAGGCAAGTTGTTTAACCTCCCACTGGTTGATTTCCACTTGGAATGAACTGGAAATAGGTGTTGTTCTGGTGTGGCTGATACTGTCACATACCTGTGGATGTTCCCATCTGAATGGCAAAGTGAGCATTTTTGTGTGAATTGTACAGATTTCTGGAAGCTCTTTCTAAGGAACATGATGGCTTTCATACTGAAGAAAGTGATATCCACTTTTTTTGCTGCTGTTGTTCAAGGATAATCTGGATAGAGTCTCTTTAATTACTCTGCAAATAATGAGCCTACAATGATAATTTGATGATGGAGGAATGGGAAAGTAAATCTATTATTTTCATGTAAGTGGAGAATAAATACTAGATGAGCTGTGTTTTCTGACAAAGACCATATGTACTGTTTGTGAAAAAATTTCTCCCTGATATAGTTGCATTTAATTTCTTCATTGTGCTTATTCTGTGAGAGATAATTCATGCTTCAACAAGCTTACAATAAAATATTGATTGTTATTATAACAGATATTGCTGGCAGACAAAGATGGGGTGTCACCAGGCAGAAAGTGATGTAATGAATCAGGAGTGAGAACTAGATCTGTTTCCTGGTTTGTAGCTTGCAGCTGTGTTTGCAGGACTGTAATATCTCAAGTCCTGTGGTTTCTTTTAAGAAAATGCTACACTACCAGAAAAAAAAAAAAAGGCAACGAAATACTGAATTGTTTCAAGATCCATCCACTTCTCCCCATCAGATAATAATTTCTCAGGCACTGACATCTCTTCCATTTTCTTTCAGAATTTCCTTGGATTTTGATTGTGCAATTTGTTTGTGGGCTGGAATGGTGAATCAGGACTGACTTACTGCTGTAACAGATGATTGCATTTTTAAGGGTTAGGATCCAGACAAATTCAGAAGAAATGTCCTATGGAGAAGGAATAGAGGTGCAAAGAAAAGGTACTGGCATGAGTAGCATAAATTTGGGATGCTGATGCACATGACAGAGTTCACATGAGAGTATTTAGATTTCTGTTTTCTGTCTGGGAAGCATTTTTGTAAGAGTGTTTCTGTGAACAACCAACAGCTTTTTTCATCAGCTCCTCCTCCTCACATTTCCTAATTATCTGTCACTTCTATCCCTTATCCCACATCTCCATTTAGTGCCCTAGGGAATTCCTGGGAGCTTGTGAGTAGACAGCTTTCGTAAATGCTTAGCAAAGGCTTGTGCAGATTTCTGAATCCAGGTAGGTTCAACACATGGGAAAGTTTCAAGTCCCATTTTAGGACTAAGTTCCAAGTATTGTTAAATGGCTGAGGTTAGAAATAGTGGGAAAATAATAAATAGAAGCAGAGCTGCAAGTCAAACCTTTACACCCTTCTTTCCCCTCTCTCCACAGCCTCATGCACTGTTGCTGTATGAGTCAGCCTGTCCCATCCCACGCAGCCCCCGTGTGAGTGGGCAAGTGGATCTGTAAAAACTAATAGAAATGAGAGAGAGAGAGAGAGAGAGAGAGAGAGAGAGAGAGAGAGAGAGAGAGCAAACGACCAACCCAAGTAACTCTTGATCTTCAGGCTTTGAGACTTTGACTGAGAGCTAAATGTTTCAGACAGCAGCCCATTCATAGCAGGGGAGACCGCACTGGATCTGCTGAGCATGCGGTGTGACCACAGAGTGCCCAGCACATGTCAATACAACTGATAACACAGTTGTGCCTCCCAGACCCCTACCCAGCATGGCCCTGGCAAGCTCTCTAATTAACACGCTGCATCATTGCCACTGGGAGGTTAAAGCCTCAGCTTTATTTACTGCACAATTAACGGGTAAACATGACTTAATCATAACTTCATCATTCAGCATTTATGAGAAAGTTTCAAAATCCTTTCAGGAGCTCTTTTGACCTCAAGCCTCCAGGCAGACTTGTAATGCAGAATTAACCACCTGTTCCACCCAGGGATGTTGGGGCTCTCTATTACACCATAGCTTTCCATCCCTGAACCAAATAAAACCAACATCAACTTAATAGACATTCTTGTGTGTGGGTCCCATCCATTGTCAAGATTCTTCTGGGCTAAATCAGCATCTGATGGCATTTGAGCACTGGCTTCAATGAGAATCCCCAAGTATCAGGATATCTCTCTATTGTTCTTGGATCTCAGTAGCTCTGTCATGGCCCACAGTGACCCCCTCAGCTTTGGTTGCAGTACAGTAACTTGATCCTGGTCCTGCAGACATCTAGAAATGTGCTTAACTTCAAATCTTGTGCACTTGTTAACTTTAACAAACTAAGCAGTCATGTTGCTGCTGAAGATGAATAGATCACACGGATACCGGTTGAGGTGTGGTGAAAGGAAGAGAAAATTTGTTTTTCCTCCCAGGATTTATAGGCTTCTGACCATGGCCAGGGATTGGATGGTCAGGATAACACTTTCTCACTGCACTGGCCATGAGAGATGCCCATCACAAGACGTGTAACAGAAAGAATGTATACATATCTATGTTTACAGTTACTGTCCTGGGAAAGTCCTTAGAAAACTAAGTTAGCAAGCTCAGAAGCTGAGTTTTCAGGGTGACATCTCACCCTTTTTGGTTTAACAAAAAAGAAAAGAAAAAAGAAAAATGAGCAAAGAAATTAGCAACATTATAAACAATCAAAAGGATAAATAATAGGAAAATACAATACTCCATACAATCAGAAGGCTGTAATTTCAGGGTGATATCTTACCCTTTCGTTATTACAAAAAAAACAAAACAAAACAAAAAAACCCAGAAAAACAACAAAACTCAAAAAATAAATGAAACAATTGCCCAACATCAATACCTGCTTGTGGATGGCTCTCAATTTGGTCATGGAGGCAGAATCCATGGCCAAATTGAAAGGTGCCTGGGAAAACTTGTGAAATGCTATGACAGCAGCCTGTAATTCCATCAATTGGGCTGATCCAGCCTCGTGACTCTCCAAAAAAAAACCCTAAAAACAAAAGAGCAACATCAATGGAAAGATTAATGTAATAAACTTGAGGAGCAGAAACTGCTTGCAGAACCTCCTCCAGCATCTACTGTGCCTGTGGGGTCAGTGTCAGAGGTGACTTTAAAATCAGAGTCCCCCTTTAATAGGCCAAACAAGGGAGACAGTTGTGTTGTGGTCAGCCCCATATAAGGACACAACCATGTAAAAGTCCATTAATATCTGGACATCATTCATCCACTGAATGCAAAAAAAATAATTGCACCTCCAGATGCGGGACTGTTTGTCCCAAAAATTATTTTGACCCTCAAATAATTTCAAGGAGGTTGTTTCTGGAGTCACTTGCAGCTCCATATCATCAGCAAATGCCGGCAAATTTTCGCATGCCTTATGGCAAAATCTCCATTGATATCTCTGTGTGGGCTCAGCATTAATGACAGCTGGCACCAGAAAGGCAAATTTCGGTCTGTCGTCAGGATGCAAAGGAATTGTAAAGAAACAATCCTTCAGATCCACAATGAGGACTAGCCAATCAGCAGGAAGCATGGCAAGTGAAGGCATGCTAGCCTGCATCATCCCCATGCTTTCCATCATAGCAGTAACTTTCTGGAGGTGTTGTAGCAGCCTCCATTTCCCAGACTTCTTCTTGATACAGAAAACAGGAATGTCCCAGGGACTGGTCGAAGCTCCAGATCACCGTGATCCAACTGTTCTTGCATCAAGTCACGGAGGGTGACTAGTCTATCATGAGAGAAGACAACAGAAAATGCTGAACAAAGAGTCAGTCTCAAGTTCTTTGTGTTGAATGTGTCAGCATTGAGTCCAAGGGTCACTCCGGGGGCCCGTCAGCAAACCAGACAATCGTGATGTCCATGCCAGTGTCAAAAACCCACGGAAGCTAATCTCTGACAGCATCTCACCAAGGATGGACAGGGTGCAGACCTGATCAGGACGATCCCTGGCTGTCAGAACAGCAGTCCAGTGACCCAGGGAGGTCCAGGGAATCTGAAGCCACCATTTCCCCGCAGCTGGTTCTCAGCTCTGCGAACATAAAGCTCAGAAGGCACAAGGTGAGCAAATGCGGGTCCCGCAGGGATAGGAACAGGAGGCGTGAGTGTGGAACCCATGGCAGAAATGCACCCCAGGAAATCCGAATCAACGTCCCCTAGGTGAGCAATGATGCCCTGAGCAGTGATATTCAACCACGCCACAGGAAGAGCACTCATGCCCTCACCCACTGGACCAAAGCATTTGGAAGCACATGGAATGCCTGATACGCTCAGCTGCACAGTCATTTGACAAGAGGACAAGGTCCACAGGCCAGCCGAAGAGGCTTCAGCAGCCTGGGAGCCTTTGTCCATGGAGGCCACCGGCTTCGCCCCCGCGGCAGCACCACCGGAGCCAATGGTAAACAGTGCAGGACCTTGGTCTGCCGCGGCCGCAGGAGGCGACGGGGGAGGGCCGCCTCCAGCCGCAGGCTCGGGTGATGTCCGGGAACCCAAGGCGGGGTGGGTTGGAGCCAGATCGGCACGACCTGCCTCCAGCGCCGGGAGGGACCGAGGCGCCGGTACAGGCACAGCCTGCGAAGCCGTGGCACCATCCTGCTCTGCTGCCAGGGAACAACCCGGGCTCGCAGGAGGGGAATCCCGCAGCATGGGGCCGGCAGAACCCAGCCCGGTGTCCGCACCACTCGCAGCACCCATCCCCACGCCCCACGAATCCAGCGCGGGGGGGGGGAGTGCTTGGAATCGCCCCTAACAGCGTTTCTTCAGGGGCGAAAGGTTCAAAAAGCGGCACCGGCCGCTCCTCCACTGGAACAGTGTGCGCAGCTGCCGGCGAGGAGCCTGGGCCCGTCCCATCCCCCACCATGGGGCAGGTCACAGCCCAGCTGCAGCAGGGACATGGGACCAACCCTGAGGTATCCCCCAGGGCCAGCGCTGCCCCCCGTTCAGGCAGCCCCTCATCGGTCTGTGCCGGGAGGGCACACAAAGGAGGTGACCCTGCCCCGGGTTTCCACTGCCGGGGCGCGGGCCGAGGCGGGGTTACGCCCCCCCGGGTCCACGGCACCCCCGACAGCCTGTTGGCAAGGATCCAACCCCGCCCCGGGCCTACACCGCCAGGGCGTGGGCCGAGGCGGGGTCACACCCATCGGTCCTGCGGCGCCCCCGTTCAACCTGCCGGGGGCCCCGGCGAACCCGGGGGAGCTGACCTCGGGACCCGACCTCAGAACGCAGCTGCACCTTCGCCAGATCCCCAGCAGCCGGACCAGCCAGGGTGCATAACCAACCAGCAGAGTCTCAAGCAGGGAATCACCTAAAGCGTCCCAAGCCTACTGCGAAAAAATCGCTTCAACCACAGGGAAAAACCCCTCAGTTCTCCCATATTCACACAATTGCTGAAAGTCAGCATACGAAACATCAATCCCTCTCTGATCAGACACCACACGCCATATTTCCATAACCAGGACCTCCGTAGGAAAGAGCCCAAAACCATCCATAGCCACAGGCTAGGTAATACTCTGTAACCGTCACATGCAAGACACGTCGGAGGGCACCAGATGTTGCTGCTGAAGATGAATAGATCACACGGATACCGGTCGAGGTGTGGTGAAAGGAAGAGAAAGTTTGTTTTTCCTCCCAGGATTTATAGGCTTCTGACAACGGCCAGGGATTGGATGGTCAGGATAACACTTTCTCACTGCACTGGCCATGAGAGATGCCCATCACAAGACATGTAACAGAAAGAATGTATACATATCTATGTTTACAGTTACTGTCCTGGGAAAGTCCTTAGAAAACTATGTTAGCAAGCTCAGAAGCTGAGTTTTCAGGGCGACACAGTCACACAGTTCAGCATCCATGTAGTGTGTGTTTATCATGTTTAGAGCTTTAAATGATAGCTGGCTTGCTCAGTTTTAGTTTCAAAGGACTGTAGGAAACCCACCAATGTAAACTGACTTCAGCAGATTTTTTTTGCTTAAGCTTCCAAATTCAGTGTATGACTTGCCTCACATCTAAACAGACATAATCCTTTCAGACAGACTGGATGTTATACCAAGGGTGGGGACTCTCTGTGGAATCACCACACTACCAGGGGATTGTGTTATGGGACAGAACAGTAGAATCATGGAATTGTTTAGGTTGGAAAAGACCTTTAACATCATCCACTCACTAAACCATGTTCAGTGCTAAACCATGTCCCCAGGTGCTACATTTGGTGTTTGAAGTCTTCCATGGAGGGTGATTCTACCACTTCCCTGGGAAGCCTGTTCAATTTTTGACCACCTGTTGAGTGAAGAAACATTTCCCAAGATCCAAACTAAACCTCTCATGGCACAGCTTGAGGCTGTTTCCTCTCATTCTGTCCCTTGTTCCCTTGGGAGCAGAGCCTGACATCCCCTGGCTGCATCCTTCTCTCAGGGAGTTGTGCAGAGCCAGGAGGTCCCCCCTGAGCCTCCTTTTCTCCAGGCTGAGCCCCGCGAGCTGCTCTTCATCACATTTCTGCTCCTGCCCCTTCCCCAGTTCCATTCCATTCCCTGGAATGGAATTTCCTGGGCAGCCCCTCAATGTCCATCTTTAGTGATGGACTCAGAGCTGGACATGGGATCTGAGGTACAACCCCAGCAACAGGCTCACCAGCTGCACTCTCTCCACGATGGATTGTCCCCATGCTTAGAGTGAGGCACCCGTTCCTCATCTCCAAAATAAAGTGATTTGCACATCACAAGCTGTACAGGTGTTTTCATAACACCCCACTACACATCTCTCTGGGATGTGTGCCCCTCAAAAGGAGGGGAGGGGGAAAAGGCTTTCCCCTGCCAAAAGCAGAGTGATTTCTTGTAGCTAAGTGTTATCTGTTGCAATTAATTGATTTTCAGTATTGTGCAGATTAACACAAGACAATTGTCCACCCTGAGAAACAGTGTCTCTCTCCCAACTGAGCTCCTGATCCTCCAGTGCATTCATTGCTGCCAGCACACTGTTCTTGCCATGGCACTGAGTGATGAGCTGGCAGTTTCACCTCTCCCACCTCAGGGGGCTCCACTTCATGCTGCAATGTGGAATATCTTTGGCAGGAAAGGAGGTGAAGTAAAGAAGTAGCTGATATCAATTGAAGTGGATCAATAAAGGATTTTAAACACTAATTTAGATATATTGCTGTATTTTACAACCTGTAAATTGTAATACAGAATAAAACTGATCAAGTGGGAAAAAATTGTTCATAATTTGTTGGGAGAAAATGTCATTTTATAAGAGTCTTAGTGCTGTTGCTAATAATCCAATTTTTTCATAGTCTTACGTATTTGTCCTAAATACCAAAAATGCCGCATCTTCTGCCAAGTAAGACTTATGTGAGGACACAAGAGAAGAAAGATGAATAAATAGCAGCTGGTGCTTCCAGCGCAGGCTGAGGGGAGACAGCAGCATACAGTGCTTGTGAGCTCTCAGGAGGCTGAGCAGCTGAGATGAGCAGAGTTGAGCCCTGAACTTCTTCCCCTGCATTCCTCCCCCTCCCTGATCCCAAGAGTGTCTCCCAGCCCTTTAAGAGGCATTTCCTCTTCCAATTCAGCCCATGCTAGAAGCTGGTATAGAGTGGGAAGAACTGTGGAATAAAAGAAGCTTTGTGGATCTGGAACTGGGAGGACATTGGCAAAATTCCTGTGCCCTCCTACTCACTGCTTCTGCAGCTGCCAGTGGCATTTGCCACCTGTCAGGGTGTGCTGAGACTTTGGGGTAACCATTGTGCTTCTGCACTGCTCCAGATCTGCTTTCAGATTGTGCTGGAAGGTTGCCTTGCAGGGGTGAGAATGAATGAATGAGTGAAGAATTAGCAGTCTAATCTTCTGCCCCAGCCCTGCCACTGCCTTTCCTGAACTCAGAGGGAAACCAGTTCCTCTGACTTCCATGCTCATCAGCTTTCCTGCCTGGACAATGGTGCTTATCAAGAAAATACGAGTGACATGGAATACTCCATGTGTCTGGAGAAAGCTTTTCAAGTTTCCTGTATTTGCTGTCCCACTGGAAGTGTCAAGTAGTACTAATATAGGAGAGTATTTTTAGGTGGTTTTTTGCTTCCTCTGACTGTGTTATTCCCATCTTGGCTTCAGGAGTCATGTGCACATCCTTCTGTGTGTCTGTGCCAGTGCTGAGAGCTGTGTGTGCCAAGACAGGCTATAGTGTCTGTACTCACTATGTACAGCCTACATACCACCCTTGTGAGTAAGAATGGCAGTGAAGGAAGAGGGGAAGGGGGGAGTATCTGTGTGTCTGTGGATAAAATCATATATTTGCACAAAGTGTGTGTCTGTGGGCTTCAGAGACTGAAGGGAGTCTGTGGTTCAGACAGTCTGCCTGTTTTTTTCTCTCTCTCCTTTTTTTTTCTCTCTGAAGGCAGCAAAATATGTTGATATAGATTTTTTTTTTATAGGAGCTTTTTGTGTTTTGAGTTAACACATCTCCCTCACATCAGACCTTGCCAAACACTATTTACCTACTAGTTCTGTGAAAGCAGGTTACCCAAAGGCAGCACCATTCCTGTTTGTTTGCTTCCAAACTGCTCAGAGACAAACTGAAATAACATTTCTGGTTAAAAAACAACAGACTATCAGCATGAGCAGAAAAGTGGAGAAAAAATGCCTGTGCTTCATGTGTACTTAAATATTTAGCTGAACTAGTGCTAAGGCTGTGAGTTTGGAGAGCAGAATCACTGCCACTGATGTGCTCTGTGGAACTGTAACCCAGTAACTTCAACTGTGAATTATGTCCAGGGTGGTATTTTTGTTCAGTATTCTTACTGGTGAAATGAGGCTTTAATCAGATGAAAGAAAAAGAGGAGCTTCACACAAACTAATCTACAAGGGAGTACAGGATTTTTATTCATGAGAGTAATGTTTGTGATTTTTTCTCCCAGAAATGAAAGGCCTGCAGTAAGAAAGTGCAGTACAAAGGAAGTGAACTCTTCCTAACCACTAGAGTTTGCAAATAATTACCTCTTTTTCTCTTTCTTTTTCATTCTTTTGTATTTTTCTGTTGTTACCAGCTAGCAAGATTTTTCAGTGTAAATAAGTTATTTTGTCAGTGGATATATTGTTCATCAGAGGGACTGAAATACATTCTTCATAAGCATGCTGAACATACCCAACCATTAATAACATTTTTAGTGGTGAATAAAACAAAGGATATTACAGATTGCCAGCAGGGAAATTGATTTATCTAGCTTTGGTTGGTTGTCTGTGTTAAGAAACGTCACACATATTCCAAGTGTTTTGCATAGTTAGTGTCCTGTGTTTTTACCATATCAAAATCTCTGCTAAACTCTGTTTTGGCATTTTTTTCTTGACCTCATGTCAGCAAGGGAACACTACTGTCCATGAGGCATGTTTAGCCAATTAACACATATACTTTTTATGCATGTAGATGTGTACATACCTATAAGTATATATATATATATATATATATATATATATATATATATAAATATATATAGTTATGCATATGCTTAGGTATTTTGATTAATTAGACAAAAAAATTGCCTTACTTCCCCGCAAAGGACCACACTGCAATGTGCACACACTGATTTTGTGTGCAAACTGCAAGGATGAACCACTGATACAGAGAAAGGCTTGCTGCTTCTGAGCATAGCCCTTCAAAGAACTTGCACTGCTGGAATTTATCTTTTCCCCTCAGAATCACTGGCAATTAAAACTGGCTTTATGGGCCTACAAGACTACTGGTATTGTTGCAGGCAAAGCACAGCTGTGACAAGTGGAATTCAACTCCTCTGTGTCTACAAGGCTGGTTGACAAAACCTCAGGTGGAATTAACTCACCGTGGTCAAACCCAATGTGCAGCCCATGATATACCCATACAGGGTATGATGATGCCACTCCAACTATTTATAAATCTTCCCTCTATTTCTTGAAAGACAGAAAGTACTTGTATAATATTCTGAAACTGAAATTTTAAAGACCTTAAAGACTCAATTTGTCAATGCCCAGATTTGGCTTGAGGTTTTTGTTTGTTTATTGTTGGGTTTTTCCCTAAACTTCTTGTGGATAAACACAAGCAAAATTTGAAAATTTCTTTACTGTGGCTGATTTTGAGTTGATTGAGCAGAAAATATCTGATCAGAACATACATGGAAATATTTTTGTGTGGCTTTTTTTGTTTTCAGTGCTAATATAAATCAAGTGTTTAACTGATTTTGTATAAACTTTCAAAAAAAAATTCTCAAGCACTGAAAATGTCAGCCCATAACAGAGTTTATTTGAGAAAATTACAAGCAACAGAAAAAGAGGGCTAGAATGGAAATCTGAACTCCTCATTAACTAGAGTTAAGGGCCAACTTGAATGCCAGGCTTTTTTTTTTTTTTTTCTGTTAATATTTGGTTTAAAGTTACATACAGGTTTGGAAGAGCTTAGCTCTTTTTAACCCCTTTTTATTGCTGTCACTGACTTGGTTTTGTTCCAAATTGGTGGCTGGGGTTCAGGACTCCATAGCTGCAGGACTCCACCACAGCAGCAGACATGGGGTTGAACTTTTTCTTTCAGATCATTGCTCTTCACAAAGCCTTGAATTCCACACAAACCTCTCTCCCTAACCTTGGCTAGCCCTAAATATTCAGTGGCACAGGGTAGTGGGGAGCATTAGCCCGAGCTGAGCCTGAGGATTTCAGATTATGGTTTCCATGACAGGTGTGGAGCAGGGGCTCTGGCTCACACAGCAGGAAGGGGTGCAAACCCTCAGTAGGACACCAGGCAGCTGAAACACCTGTGTGCTGTGTTCCTGGTCCTCAGCTGGGGCAGAAACTCTGCCCAGCTCCATCCCCAAAAGCCATGGCAAGCAAGGCTTTGAGCATGTCATGCTTTTCATCTGGAAGTCTCAGTGCCTTTAGGAGGCTGAAGAGATGGATGTTGTTTGACTGGCTTTACTCTCAGTCTAGCTAAATATGGAGATTGCTGTGGTCTAAGGATAGGACCTGCATCTAACTCTTAGTAGTAACCATTCCTGGCTCTGCAGCAAATTCACTATGTAACCTCTGGCAAACTTTCTCTTCCTTTGCTTCTTCCTTCCTTTGGAAAATTCCTCTGAATTCAGGGAGGCATTTTGTTAAGGGAAGGCAGGATGAGCAGTTGCTTTACCAGATTTGGAATCTCTTTTGCTTTTTGAAATTTAGCCAGTTCAGTTCTGAGACCAATAGTGAATGTCTCCACTGCACTCCTTAAAAGAATTGTCTCTTTTTCCAGCAATGTAAATTTTGTTTTCATTTTATGCTTCCTACTTTTAAAAACCACCCTGGTCTGTCTTTGTTCCCATTTTTTCTCTGGCTCAAAGATCTGTATTAGATATACAGAAGAAGAAATCCAACTATGTATGAAAAGCAATTATAAGAACTCTTAATTTAAAAATTGCCTATTGCAAACATTCAGGAAGCATTTGAGTGGTCATTGATATTACACTCAGGGTGGGAGTGCCCAGGTCTCTTAAGTTATGAAAATTATTAAGTTTTCTATAACTGTGAGGAAGCCACTGACAATCCATGCACCAGGAAGGGCAGGTCTATAACTCTGGAACTGCAGCTCCAAAACAGAGTTCCCTGACACTTGAAAAAAGACACCCGAAAGAAAACTTCTGTCAAAAGCGCTCCTTTCTGTCAAGCACTGGCATTCTGCAAACCATGAAGGCAAAACCAACTGGCAAGGAGCCAGATGCTAAGGCCATGATCAGGAAGCCTGATTCCCACAGTGCCACCACCCAGATTTTCCTATCAGCTGTTTTCCTGAATCTCCATTATTAGCATTCTTCAGCCCTCTAAGTCATCCTCAGAGCCTTCAGAGGTGCTTGGCTTTCTCTAATGAGTAAGCACAGTGACTGAAGTGTTCAGTTTTGGGCTTCTCTCTATCATAAAGATATTGAAGTTCCAGAGTGTGTCCAGAGAAGGGAAAAGAGCTGGGATAGGAGCTCAGGTCTTATGGCATGAGGGAGCTGGATTTTTTTAGCCTGGAGAAAAGGAGACTCAGGGGAGACCTTCTGGCTCTCCACAACTCCCTGACAGGAGGGGATGGCTGCAGGGCTTGGGCTCTTCTCCCAGGAAACAAGGAACAGGACAAGAGGAAATGTACTCAAGTTTCATTAGGGGATATTTAGGTTGGATATTAGGAAAAATTTCTTCACAGAAGAGGTTGTCAAGCATTGGAACAGTCTGCCCAAGGAAACAGTTGGGTCACCATCCCTGGAGGGATTTAAATGATGTATAAATGTGACAGCTGGGAACGTGGTTAAGTGGTGACAAAGTTAATGGCAGGCCTTGATGGCCATATATGTCTTCTCTAACACAAATAGTTCTATGCTTCTCTGACCTCCTGACTGTAGTTCTCAGGGTCTAGTATTCCCACTAAATTATATGAAATCTTGCACCGTGATCACTGAAATTTGAAGTGGACTTTGTCCATAGTAAGCTATTTATTAGCTAAAATTTAAAAAACCTTAAACTATTGATTCAGATTCAATAATAAGTTCAGATTCTTTAGCCAGACAACTTCAACATCGGTTAAACATAATTCTGGATTTCTGAAAAGGCCTGAAACTCTCAGCCATTTCTTCACGAACAAACTTCTCCAGTGGGAGACTAATTATGCAGAAAACTTGAGAGTGTAACAAACTGCATTTTTCCATTTCCATTTTTCAGTATTATGGACAAAAACACAGTCTAATGAGCAAAACACTTATTTTGGTACTGTATTCTTCCTCCTGCTTAATGCTCTTTCCTTCTGCTTTTTTTTCCCAGAGTGCATGGCTATTCACATTGGCAGGATGTATGTCAACATGAGCTGAATATATGTTTAAGCTTAAATTATTGAACAACAATAAGGAACAACATGAAGGCAAACTTACATCAACCCTGTAGGTTCTTATGATAAGGGAGACCAGGCCCTACTCTCAAACAAGCAGGGTGCAGCAATTTCTGAAGTGGCAGTACTGATACAAACACTGAATTTGTACAGAATCAACAATGCGGCCTGCAGCCTTTCTTGGAAAGCACCTGCAAAACTCCCACAAGGAAAATACTTTTTGGATGTATTTTTTTGCAATAATAACAGCTTGAGCATTCTCAGGGCTGTCACAGTGTGTTGTGGTGGTTGAGGTAACCTGTGCTAAGAAATGAAGTGGCAACTCAGTGCTGCAACTCTTGTGCTTGGTGGATCTAGAATAAAAATAAAGCTACAAGCTCAGGCAATTGCATGGACAACAGCCGCTCCCTTCTGGATGCAGATACAAACCTTATTCTTTTTTTTTCCCTGCAAGAAGCCCTCAGGTTAATATTTTTTAGGAGAAAGCTGTTTGCAAGTGAGAGAAATTCTGTGTGTGTGGCTCTCCCAGAAATCCTCATAAATTCCAGCCAGCACAACTTTGCTCTGTGACTGGCACTGTGTAACATCTGCATTTGAGATATTTCTGTACTTTGACCAGAAAACTCCCAACTGAATCCATGTCTTGATCTTCATGGAAGGGCTCCTTCCAAAGGTACCCATCCACTTTGAGGGCCACCTGGACACAGCTTCTTTGATGCCAATCACCCCGACCTGTTTACTCCTACTGCAGATATTTCCTCCTGGAAATGAAAATTCCTTCTCACAATTTCTTCCTTTTTGCCCTCTGGGAAATACAAATGTTGTCAGTCAGCTGGGAGCTTCATCATCCCATCAGTTAGTTACCAATCCTGGCATTACTTTATTCTTGAGGAAACAGTGAGTCCTTGTGCTGCAGGAACTGAAAGGGAGAAAAGGAGGTGACCTTGCAGGGGTTCAAGAACGAGGTGGGATCTGGCATTGAAACCCTGTGAGTGGTTTCATGTTTATAAGCTGGAGCTGGGCTCAAGGTCCCTGCTGTAGGTCAGGGAGAGGGGAATGTCTCATTTTCTCTAATTTTTCCATATTCCTACCCCTCTAACCCAAAGCTTTCCTGTTCTTAGAGGCTGAGAAATTGTTTCTGCTTTGGCAAATAGTGCTGTTCTCCACAAGCACTCCTGAGTTTTGGTTTGGGAGTGTGGGGAGCTGTGGTGAAAGTGCTTTGACCTTCTCAAGGTTTTAGAAATACCGTTTCTTGGTTTCCCTTTCCCAAATGAATGGACATGCCCCAAGGCACAATTACAGGCAGGCTTCAGAGAAGGAACTCAGTCAAACAGAAAACAGAAAGTAACCAGGCCCTTAGGCTTATTTAGTGTGATCTTCCATTTCTCAAAAGGAATTTTAAAAAGCATTTAGATTATTAAAAATCTAGTGATTTAAAATCCTGGTTGTTGTCTGCCTGCTCATTCAAGTGCTCAATTACTATTCAAAATCTAGTTATCAGACCTCTCTTTCCATATAGCTTTTGGGGCAATTCTTCTATTAGAACTGTCACTATCCATCATTTTGCTGTCACCTGTAAGAGAAGGATATTTCTGCTGCTCATAAATGCCAGATAACTTTTCAAAATCATAAGGAAAGATGAAGAAAAATAATTATATATGGTCAAAACATGGTTGCAGTGTTGCTGTGAATGTGGGTGACCAAATGCCTGAAACCAAGATATAAGATGCCTGTGAGGCTCTGAAGCTGATACTCCATCGGTGTAGGAAGGAGGCCAAGTAAGATGACAAGTGAAACATGGTGGTTCTGGGAATTTCTAGCAGGCTTATGGTTCACATGTGTATTTCATGTGAAAGCATGTCATGCGCCTGTCCTGGCTGATCTTGTATACAGCTGCTGAACAAAAGTATGTGGAAGAAAGCTTGCATGCAAATCTCTTCTGTGGGTGCCAAACAGAGGTGTTTCAGTCCAAGAGATGTTAATCATTGGGGCTGGGCAAGGAAGTACTTTCAGCAAAGGGCTTTTGTCCTGAGGAATGGCAGGTTTTCCCATCTATAAAAAAAAAAATTTTAATATGCCTTTTGTTTCTAGAGTTAATAGGGCAATTTTTAACATAAGGCATTGCTAGCTAGTACAGAAAGGTGGGCACCAACAAAGCAAAAAGCAAACAGAAAAGGAAGGCAAAAAGGCTTCTAAGGTTCACTGGAGTTTTGCTTGCATATATCACTTTAATAGGGTAGAAAGGAATAATTAGAGGATTGTCACCAGAGTAGAAACAATTCAGCCTTTAATACACAGAATCACAGAATCACTGAGGTCTCACACCTCAAGATCATCAAGTCCAACCTTTGCCCAATCCCCACCTTGTCACCCAGAGCACTGAGTGCCACATCCAGTCTTTCATTGGACCTCCAGGGATGGGGACTCCAAATCTCCCTGGGCAGCCCATTCCAATGCCTGACCACCCTTTCCAGGAAGAATTCCTCCTGATGTCCAACCTACTACTGAGGTCCAAACCTCTCCTGGTGCAGCTTGAGGCTGTTTCCTCTTGTCCTGTCCCTTATTGCTTGGGGGAAGAGCCTGATTCCCACCTTGCTGCACCCTCCTGTCAGGTAGATGTGTATAAATTTCCTTTTAATTCTTGCAGTGCACTTTATTACCTAAAATTTAGCACACCATTCATGATAATTGACATTCTACTCCCTACCTGTAAACTTGTTATTTTCTCCATCATTAACATTTCTCAAAAGTGAGTCACTGAAAACTGTAAAGACACTTTCAGACATTACAATTTATTGCTTACTTTGCTTACAAAGAGTCTTTGATTCTTGATGTGATATAGATTATATGTAGAATTGTGAACGTAGTGTTCAAGAGACTGACAGAATTTCTGTGTCTGCACAGCTTCAGACCATCAGTGTGGCCTGGACCCTTGAACGCTAAATAGTAAAAGCATGAACCCCCTCAGATGGAAAAAAAGAGCTGAACTTCTAATGAATTGGCTCATTCTTCAAGCTTTTGTGCTGATTGTTAAGAAATTATCTGAAATAATAAGAATAAAACACTCTCAAATTGGGGGCCATGCATCATCTTTAAGTTTCTGCAAAAAGCAGCAAATACATGGAAATGAGAACTATTGCTCATCAATGACCAGTTGATCTTAGAAGAGCAGGTTTCACAAACATCTGTGTTTACACTGGCTTCACACGGTGACAAAAGAGTTGAGAAGCTGCTTTATGGGAAGTCTGAGGAGGTAGGCCAGGAATAATACAAAGAACATACCAGTAGATTTGGTAGTTTGGTGACCTTCTTTAAGCAATACATGATCCATATTGAGCTATTATCTTAGAAACCAAAAGGATTCTTCCTTGACAAGCTGGGAAGTCTTGGCTACTTATGTTAAATGACTTCTCAGCTGCAAGATTTTCCTGTTTTCTGAAGTCAACAGATAAACACCATTTCCATGTGGCTCAGCTGCATGGATTGGGGAGATATGTTAAGATGATGTTCCTCTCAGCCACCAGATGTGACAGCCTGTTTTTATATGGAGTCAGTTTCAAGAAGTATTACTTACTTACTTAGAAAAGCAGAAAGAACTGAAGAGTTTTGTCCTTAACGCTTCCTTCCTTGTACCTTATAAATACTCTCTGAAATCCTTTCTTGGAGTGACCCTGAATGGGTTCTCAGCCTTTCATGAATTGCTTTCAGGTTTTATTTCTGAGGAGTTTGCACAGTTACAGAAAAAAATATTCCTGGGGGATTCCCTAGGAAGATCTGTCTGTCTTGTTATGGTATACATTTCTTGTACTGTCACAAGATGAAATGAGGGGCTCCCCTGACAAATATAAAAGTTACATGAAAACCCATCTATTTTTAGATGATTTAAATCAGTCAAGAGGGAAAAACATTTCTTTCCAGGACTGTAATTTTCCAGATGACACCATTTTATTGCACAGTGCCATACCATGAGAAAGAGCATTCTTGTGGCTTTTGAACTGGAAATCCTGTAGGAATGCTATTTCTGGCATTTATTTAGTGTGAAGCCAAGCACACATGGAGAGCAGACAGACTGACCAGATACAGTTTGTGGTATTAAGGCATTCAGAAAAGTCCCTACTGCCCTTTTCCAGTATCCAAAGTGTTGAGTGAAGATGAAAAATGATCAATGAAGATAAAATCTGAACTCCATGATCTGATCAGACAGCCAGACTTTCACACTATTAATGTGTTCCTTCCTCTTGCAAAAATGCTATTTTGGGAATTCAGCTTTTCTGTCTTCATATACTGATGCGTCTAAAATAATTCTTGGTAATGAGTAAGGTTTTTTTGCAAAGTGGGAGTGAGAGTTGAATGCACATGTTGAAGAAAAACCAAATGCCATCACTCCATTTTAACTGGGAAGTTGTTTTTTTAAATTTACCCAAATACCACATGTGAACATTCAAAAAAGATGTTTATTGAGGAACAGAAATGAGCTTAAACCCATTCTTTGGTCACCTTCTGAAGCTGGCAGGGATAGTGAATTCAGTGTGACTACCCATGCAAAGAACGTTTTTGCATGGGTAAGTGCTTATGCTTAAGACTTTGTACCATCAGATACTTCCTGCAGTCAGTCAAACAGAGTAGGCTGGAATTTTTCTTTTTCATAAAATAAAATTTTAAAAAAAGGCACTAGGCTCTGAATTTTTTTAAATATAGTTATGTCTCTCCACAGCCTCTCTCATAGGAACTGCTCTAAAATGATAGTCTGCCTGAATGGAGCAAAAACCCTAATAAATATTGTGCATTCCTCTTTAAAAAGTATATTTATTTAGTAAGTTTAGAAACCACTCTGAGGTTAGGTTACAGCTATTGGGATTAGAGGGCGTCTTGTGGGCAGTTCAGACATCAAGCTATAGGTCCATGGAGTGAAGCTGAGCTGTTTCTAGCCTGATGTCTGAATTATGAATTAGGTTCATTCCAATTCCAATGAGGTAAACCTCAGAGCAGTTTATATACTTATGGCTAAGTGCTCCTAAAATACAGGCTATTTATTTAAAACATACATGTAAAATGTAATATCTAAAGAAGATGTCTGTCCTAGTGATGCTGGAGCACAGCAACCCAGCCAAATAAACTCTGAATTCTGACTTTGGAGCCCTCAGAAAGGGATGGCACAGCTGGCTTTATGCCATCTTCTGCTATTCCCAGCTAGCTCAGATCCCTGCTTGGCTCAGGATGAACTGGAGCGTCTACAAGACTAAATTAACTTTCCTCAGCCCAAGGCATTTGCCTCTTCTTCAACCATGCCTGTCATGCCAAAGCTGGGAGAGCTGGGGTCATGATACCCTCCCTTGACCTTTCCACTCAGGAAAGTTCTGTAGGCCAGGGACACCCTGCATGATTGGATCCTCTCTCTTGATCACTGGAGTTGTGCAAAGAAAACCAAATCTACTTTTTAGTCTGGTTGGATATTTGGGAAGTACAATGGAGCTGCAGGATTGGACAGAAAGACCAGGATTTATTAATAGCATTAATAGCATCAGCAATTGCTTCCATGTGGAGCCACCCTGGTCTCTGATCTCATTCCAGCAGCTGTGAACATCTCACCTTAGCCATCACAGGCCTTTGACCCTACTGCTGGCCATTAGTGGCTGTGCCAAGCCGGCTTTTCCACAGGGACTGCTGCCCTTGTGGAGCAGAACACTCAGTAAGGTTCCTGCAGGAGCCAAAGCCATCCCTCCCTCTACTCCTTTTTCTCAGGCTACCCGAGATCCTAAAGGAGTGACAGCATCTGATGTTATCTTCCTGGGATGGGAGTGGAACAGAAATTACCCACTATTTTAGGATATCTGAACTGGGTCCATCACTAGGCAAAAAAAAATTAGTCAGTTTACACTCTGTTTCTCTCTTCCCTCTTCACCATGCTCCTTTAATTTCCATTCCAAGAAATAAGTGGGACAAAATACCTCTCAAGTAATTACTTCTGCCTTGGCATTGAGTAAGATGTAGAGAAGTCTTCTCAAAACAGCCATTCCCCTATTTTGTCAGAAGGTGAAGATCTTCTGCAGATGCAGAAACACCAAATGTGTAGTGGACACAGAGGGCAGATTTCTTTGGACACTGAAGGATTGCCATAGGGCTGAAGGAGTGCATAATTAATTCACGTGGGGATACTGAGGCCAAAGATCGTTTCATATAAATTTCTAGGAGTTGGCAAAACTAAATGTCACAAGCAAGCTAGTGGGAGTTAAAAACTGAACATGGATAAAAACCGCTGTTATTGTTTTCTGCTTTCAAAGGAACTAAATATTAACATTTATGGAGGCAGCAGAGTGCTTACTCACAGCTCTTGGATGCCTGAGGCTGACCATACCACAGTAAATATGCATGAGCGTAATGTGTATATTGAACTAATCCCTCTCCCCCAGCTGTCCAAATCTATTCAGAGACACTTGGGAGGCAATACTTCATCTGGCATCACTGAATTTTGGGTTGGGATCCACTTAGTACAGGAACAAGGAGTTGAGTGCTTTCAGTGGACTGTTGGGATAGCAGCGAACTTCCCATGTCAGTAGGTAAGTAAGGAAGGATTTTGGAGAGTGAGACAAAAGCAGTGAAAAATCGGAATAGCAGAACTCTCTGTTTCACTCTGCTTTGACAGGCTGCTCATGTGTCCTCAGACCTCTCTGGATTAGCACCCCAGGGCTGGACAGCAGGTCCCTGAGGTGCAGTGGTCCTACGGAGCAGACAGGATGGCTGGGGAAGGGCTCAGGTTGCCTGAAATGTGTTAGAACTAGCTGCATGACTGGAACGGTATTACGTTTTTTTGCTGATAACCAATATATATGGCCAGAGGAAAAATTCTCAAGGTGTCATAGAAGAATATGCATCAGTCAGAAAAAGGCAGAATTACAGTGAATAAAAGAAACCCTTACAACAGATGAAGTACCTATCAAGTGACAACAGCAGTTTATTTTCTTTGAGCAAAAGTAATGGATATACTTAGACATAATCCTACCCTCAAGTGTTTTAATTCTGATGGAACTTCTTACTGAAAAGAGACATCAAAATGGAAAAGTGCACCCTAATGGAAGTAATGTCATAAAGCTGACAGCATTTCTACAAGGTAGGTTGACACCTAAATTAGCTAAGAAAGCAGGCTTGAAACATGATGGGTGTCGTGGTTTTAAACCAATAACTAAGAAAATTACTTATTTCTTGCTGTGAGATATGGATTAGAACAAGAGCAAAACAGGCATAAAACTTAAAAGGAAAAAAAAAGAAAGTTTATTGACAAACTACAATAAGAACATCAGAATAAACTTCCAGAAAAACCTTTTCATCCCCTGTCTACCCACTATTCCCTTGTTCACATGACAAAAGAGACAAAACCTTTGGAACTTTGATGGTTAAAACAGTCCCAATTCTTGCTACAGTCTTTTCACCAGTCTTTATAGAGAAACAGAAGTTTCTTCCTGTTAATTTATGGAGTTTCTCACAAGAAAAACTATTTTTCTTATAGTTTTCCATTGCTCTAATGTTAGCTGCCCAGAGCTGCTGTTATTAGAGCCCACTCCTCCCATTTTCACATCACTCTTAAGTGTGTATGGGCCATGAGTCTAGGGATGGGATTTTTAAGGATAAGTTATTCAAAGGCAAAAAGTCTTCTTCATCTGTTTCTGTGAGCTTCACCAGAAAACAGTTTTCTCATTGCCTCTCAAGGCTTCAAATCTTCCAGCACTTCACTGTACCATAATTACTCTACTTTTTACTCAAAATTTACACTTTGAACACTCTATTCCTCCCTATTTACTGTCTTGAATTAAAGGAGTGTTTTCAAGACCTTATTGTCCATTTCCATAGTTTTAACAGAAAGATATTTCAGCTTAATTAAAGCATCTTCTTAATTCTCTACCTTTTCTGAAGCTTCTTTTCTTTCCTGTCACTGGTAGTTTATAAAGTCTCTTTTCATGTTGATCACTCTCTTTTTCTCTCTCTGGATAAAAAGATTAATCCGCAAGTCTCATCTGGGTAATGAAAGAGTTAAAATCTTGCCCAGGCTGTTGTAGGTAGTTCTGTGGCCCCGGCCGGTGCAGGAGCTGGAGCCATCTGCGATGGAAAGTGCCTCATGGCTGCTCTGGAGAGTGTAGGCGCCGCGCCCAGCCCGCTGCAGGCCCAGAGCCTCTCTCCTTCTTCACTCAGCAGTTTCTAGTGAATTTAGTTACAGCAAAAAACCTGCAGCCGAGCCAGAGATCGGCTCGGCTCGGCCCGGCCCGGCCCGGCCGGAGCCCGGAGAAAACTTTTTCCGCAGGGCCCGCATCTCCCGGCCGGGAGACGCTGGGCCCAGCCCAGTCCCCGCCCGGCTGCATGGCCTGGGCAGGGAACGGGAGGCCTGGAGCTCCGCCACCCTTCCCAGCCAGGAAACGAAGAGAACCAAGAGAGCTCTGGTTTTACACTTTAAGGTAGGGTTCACAAGTTGATCCCACTTTTCAATGGCCTAAACTGCTGTCAATTCTCAGCAATGACCGATAATTGGTCAGGAGAAAAGACTCCAGGCAGTTCCCAGCAACTTAAACTTTCTTAAAGGTAAAGTAACTCCATGACAATGGGAAAAAAAATAAAATGGATAGGAAAGAAAAAGTTTTGATATGAATCGGTATTTTTGTTATTTGTTGAGTGTTTTCAAGTCTGTGTTTTAACAGCTAAATAAAACACAAAGGATAAGAGAATTGTTTTGTTCCGTCTTCCCTGTCTGTTGACTGGCTAATCAAGAAATCTCCAGGCCTAGATGGAAGTTCATAATCACTTAGGATTTCTCTTTGCCCCCATGTTTTACTTGAAAATGCACTTTATTAAACTTGCAATTCATCCTGTACCCTTGAGAACAAAAAGACAAATGCAGTGGGTTCAAACTTTCATGTCTCTTGACTTCTTGGTGTTGTTATTGCAGATATTGCTTATCTGCACAGAATACACAAATACACTTATTCATTCCATACAACGACCAATGTCACATTGTAGGCTGATCTATACACAATGCTGATATGACCAGACTTGCTTATATAACACCATGGTTTCATTTGTAAGGAGGCAATCTTTTTCCTCAAATATTTGTGGGTTATTAAAATCACCCAGCAGGCTAATGAGCCCCACAGTGTCTGTCTATGTGGTTCCCAGTAAATTTTCTCAACTTAAACAAAGCCAAATTTGCATAACTCCAGGAGCACCTGAGGAAAAAAAAAAAGCATGAAAGCATGATTTAACAAGGCACAGTTCCTTTTTAGTTGCCTTCTTGCTCCTACTGGAGAAACTCTTACATTTGTACTAGTGTGAAAAACGAAGTTCACTCCTGTAAATTTTAAAAAGTTTAATAAAGATAATAAGAGACATAAAATAAAGCAAAGAGTTAAAACGGCTGGGTGCCTTGGCGCGCTGCCAAGAGCACACCTGGTATCTCATGGATACCCTTTTTATCCCATCCTTGTTGTGAGGGGTTAATGCATATTCAAGCATGTCCCCTCCCTGGTTCCGCCTTCTTAGATCATGCTCTTGCACAGTCTCAGTTTCTGCTGGTCATCATAATTTTTTTGCTGGTCATCATTATTCTTGCTGGTCAGCATTCTTTTGGAGTCTGGTTTCCTTTTTTCTGCAGATGGTCAGTTGTTGATAAGGGTCTGGGCCCCTAATCCTTCTTCTGAGGGCAGCTGAGCTTATCTTTCCCCCCTGCCCACGTCCTGGTACCGGTTTTTTTGATAACAGTTTGCTCTCCATTTCCTGCTGCTGATAACAGCCTGTTTTCCACAGCTTGATCCTCCCATTGTCTTGCCTTGTCCGGATGAAACATATTCTTATTATTCAGAATTCCTATCTAAGCCTATAACTTACTAAGAGAGAAAAGAATATAGTGAAAGCATATAATATATATTTATCAGAATAATTGTGAAAAGCCAATATTTACAACATTAATTCACAACACTAGCCTACAGAATACATAGAAAATATAGAATTTATGGAATATATTGAGTTGTAATATCACAGAAGGACCCGAAAGATCATTTAGTTCCACCCCCCTGCCATGGACAGGGACACCTTCCACAAGACCAGGTTACTCCAAGCCCCTTCCGTCCTGGCCTTGAACACTTCCAGGACTGTGACAAATAATTTTGCAATACTGCATGCAGAATATGGCATGCTGGGAAGAAAGCTGCTTATGTGCAAACTGAATTTCTGGTTCATGATGAGTCAGGCTATGCTATATTTCAAGTCAATGGATTTAATAAAACAAGAGGCTTCAAGATGGGAGACGATTTTAGAGAACTCAGCTTAAGTTTCTGGAATGCAATTTTCCTTCTCCACTAATGCAAGAGTTTCTTTGCCTGGTGCAGGGAGCATCATTTGATTCCCTATCTTCAAGGAAGGGGGAGGAATAAATATAAAAGAACTAGAGAACATTCATGTATAGACATTCACACAAAAAAACCACCAAAAAAAGGCATAACCGTTAGCATGTGGGTTGGAAGAAAGTTCTTTCAGATGCTCTCAGGACATTCAGACTTCCAGTCTCCTTCACTCAAAAACTCAGCTTGACAGGTAGACCAAGCTGGTATAGTTTTGGGATGATGAATCTATGATTGAAACCACCTCTCTAAGAAATAGTAGAAAACATCTCTGGTATCTCTGTCAGCATGCCTGATGTTTTGAGACAGTCCAGAAAACATTTCATAAAACAAACTTCCATGGCTCATTGCTTTAGGTTGATTACTCATATTTTCCCTTTGTAATAATGTTTTCCTAAATGCATTTCATTCAACACAGTGTTTCTCTGGCAACAAATGGCTGGTCATTGTTGAATAGCAAGCATTGCTTTGATGATTTGAGTACTTCAGTGCCCGTTTGCATAGCAGAATCCTCTGCAGATCTAACACAGCCAATTCCTTTTGTCAAAATTTTCAGGAGGCTGAGCTTTAAAAGTGCACAGCTTTCAACAGCAGAAAGATGAGTGCTTCATCCCAGAAGTACTTGACATTCAAGAAAGCTTCTTGTGTCATAATGAGGCCAATGAAAACTAAAAGGCCTTATAAAATATCTTCACACACATGTGCAAAGGCACCTTGGGACAGATGAGAGCTGTCTGCTTAGGGCACTTGTGTGGCTTGGCAGAGAATGCCTTAGCAGAGGTTTAAATCCAGTTTTTGTAACCCAGCTGACAGCCCCAATCAGAAGGCTATCATCCACCCTGAGATTACTTGGTCAGCCTCTCCTGTCTCATATCATTGTGGCACATGGGTTTCTGCATTCCCAGGCAGTCTAATCTCTGATACATGGTAAGAGGATTTCCATGTTAATTATTTTTGCACACAGAAAAAAGTTATACCAAGATTTAAAATACAGTAATTTTAATCTGTTTCAGGGTGACCCCCAGATACTGAATATTCCTGCCTTTTAAAATATATGTATTTGGCTAGGCCTAACACTCCACTGGATTTCTTTGTCCTACTTTTCTGAGTCTTATGTACAGTTTATTTTGATGAAGATTGGCTGTGAGTCTATTGTCAGACCTGTAGCTTAGCCTTTTTCTCATTACAGAGCAGTCCCACTTATCTGAATAAATATTTTTATTTGAATAAATCTGAATAAAGTATTTTTTCCAATGAAATGAGGGTTCCAGGTGAGTGTCTGAAACTAGACTTCACAGAAAAATTTAGAAGCAATTTTGAGAATCAAGATTATGCTAAATTAAGATGTCCCCGTTAAGAACTCTGGTTTTATGGAACTGGTAATTTTGATATTAAATATATTGTCAAAAGACAAGTTATGGGTGTTTGTGTTTTTCTGCAGACACATGTAAGGTGAACATCCCAACCTGAGCAAAGAAGGATTATTGTTTTGCCTCTGAGAGAAAAATCCATTGATAAGCCTAACTTGATTTTGATAGACAGAATAAACTTCAGGATTTCTGGTCTTAATTTAAATGAGGATTCTTCCAACAGATCAGTGCTCTTTCACTAAACTATGTAATAAAATTTCTGTGGGATCAAAGACATGCCACTTCAGAAAAGCTGGCCACACATTCATTCCTTGTCATTTCTAACATCCACCCAGGATGCTTGGAGCTCCAAGCCTTACCTCCTCAGTTTAGGAACATCCTTGCCATTAGGAACTCTTGGCTACCTGGCCAGCTCTTATTCCAGGATGAGAGCTGACTGGGGAGTAATTAACTGGATACTTCCATTTATCTCTTCATGCTGGATCAACATGGTAAAATGAAGAATATGTACTTAAAGCACTTGAAAGGCAGTAAACCTTAAAGTGGCATCTAATCAACCTGTGGAATTTTTTGCTGTGGGACATGGAGAGAAACATTTTCAGAGCCAGAGTGGGATTAAGCACTATAGGAATAATGAATAAGAATAATACCTGTAGTTAACTTGTGAGGTTAAAGTATTATGAGGTTTATCAGCTCTTTTGCTTCTGGGCATAAACTGCCATCTCAACTTGTGAAAGAACTCATCTCTGCTCCTGCCTGTTGCTCAGGGCCATTTTTGGGATGCTTTCCCAGGGTGTGGGGCACCTGAGTAGGTTGGTGCCTGAGGGGAGGACAGAAAACCAGATGGTCAATAAAACCTGTAGTGGAGCACTGGATCTGATCCCCCTGCTTCTGAGGGATTCCACAGCCCATGTGGGAGGAAGGCAGCACAGCCAGTGGGCTGCCTTATATTAAATCATGTTCTCAGAAAATCGTCAAGGCTGGGATGCGATTTATCATCCAGTTATTGCACAGCCGCTTGCTTTTCCATGCAAGATAGAAGCCCTCCATTATGTGTATGTGTCTTCTTAAAAGGAATTAAACTCTTGCCATTTGTTATGAGATCACACTTGTCTGCACATTCTCTCTGTCTTTTTGGTAAAAAGAAGCTAGAAGAAAATGGCTTGAACATTCCTGTCTTTTAAAAACTTTCTGTACTGTCTCTTCACAGACAGATTATATGTATGCATGTTATGGCTAGAAGTAAATGCACAGGCATTAACTAAAGCAGCAGGTGTTTTGGGGATTTTTCAGCTCTTGAATTTTTGCACACCATTAAACAATTAGCTGTTTGCCCTCAAGGACTGGGGTTTATAAAATGGAACACTACAGCAAGGGACTCAAAATGGCACCACTTTGATGAGGGTTTTTGTTCTCGGACTTGTATATTAAGATTAAAACTTTAAGGTCCTGGTTGTATCAAAGTGAAACTTTGGATTTAGACTGCAAAACTGTGTTTAGGCTGCTGGAGAGCAGAGACAGTACTGTTGGTAAGGGTGTTACACTTGAAAACAGCATAAAGGATAGCTCTCTTCAGGCAGACATACACTGGCTTCATATAGCCTTGCAGGAGCATCTGATGGTCTTATCTCACAGAGATTAAAAAAGGGGAGAACATTCTGGCTGCCTTGAATTGTTAATGTAATCACACTGCTGCTGAGCAGCCTGGCTGAACCCAAACAAAAGAGACTGATGCTTTCCCTCCAGCTGGCTTCAAGGAGCTGGTCAATGTGTTAGATATGGGGATAAAGGGATGAGGAACCCAATCTAAATGGTTTTTTTTATTCCTGTACTCCATTCACAGCTTTATTCCTAAAAAGGGTAAGGGCTTCCATCCATGGAGCCCCTGCCCATCAGTCTGTCCATGAGCTCCATTGAGCTCAGTCTTGAGCTCCCAGGGTGCCTGAGAGGTGTTGCTTGTTGCTTGTTGCTTGTTGCTTGTTGCTTGTTGCTTGTTTCTTGTTGCTTGTTGCTTGTTGTTTGTTGCTTGTTGCTTGTTGCTTGTTGCTTGTTGCTTGCTGCCGTGAGTTGCTGACTACATTCCCAGCCTGTGCTCCAGCGCTGTTTGTGATCCTGTCTCTGGTCTGAGCTGCAATGTTGCTAGTCTTGTCTTTGATTCTCTCTCCCATCTTGACCAGCTGCCTTGAGTTCCTAGATGGACCCCAGGCAGTATTGGTAGCCTTGTCTCCAGCTGTCTCCAAGGGCTGCTGTGTTATGCAGTAAACATGTAATAATCCAAGGTGTGTTTGGCATTGTGCTGTAGCTCTGAGGATATTGCCTGGCAAAGCCAAAGGCAGAGAGGAAGGCAGAGAGAGCAGCAGCCAGGGCGATGTGCTGGTTAATGCTGAGAGGACTAATTTACTCCCTGTGAGCCACCCAATGGCATCCAATTGTGCCTGTTTGTCTAGTTCAGACATGTAACTGAACAATGTCTTGATTCTAGCTCTCTGCCAGAAGGGCAGCTTATAAACCCTTCTCAGACAATGTACAACCTCCTTCTTCCTTCCCGTGAAAGCTCCCAGGGCTTGACATGTGCGGGGGTGGTGGAAAAATGGAGAGACAAGAGGAGGAAAGGTGAGACAAGCAAATATCCATCACCAGCCATGCCCCATGGAGAAAAAGGTTGTGATAGTAAATGATGCATTTTATGGCAGAGAGGAAATGCCCTCATCTCATAAGCTGTGGCCACTTCCGAGTGCTCCAGCCTGGGGCTCTGGCTACCTGAGGAGGAGGGTGTAGGTCCCTGGCTGTACTGGCCAGACGAGAAGACTGCAAGCTGGGAGGTGTTGTCCCTAGTGGATGTAAAACTCTTACAGGTGCTTCCTGCCACTGGCTCCAGCCCTGGCTCCACGCCAGGAGGCAGGAGGCTGTGAGCAGATGATATAGTTGTGTCTGGAAGTTCTCAGGTGGCAATCACCCCTCAGAGACCACCACAGAGAGCATGGATCAACACAGTGGGATGGGTTCAGATCTGGGGAAGGCTGGGAACCGTAACAGGCTGTACTTTTCTGACCTGGAAAAAGGACACAGGCAAGGAATGGCTAGCAGTTTTAATTTGTGGAATTTCTAGCCATAGTTGTTTCATTTTGTCTGAAATGCACTTTGACCCTTGCCTTGAAATGAACTTTATTGACACTCATCTACAGCACACCTAGGGGATGGTCAAAAAGTTCCACAGGAAAGGTCTATGTCATGATATCTCTTACAAAGTCCAAAGAAAAAGAGGCTTATACGAGGTCTGACAAAGCTTGTAAGCAGAGCTTTAACCCTTTCACCAAGAGGAGCCTTTTCTCTCAGCCACTAGAGCATTTTTTCCCCTCTGTTTTCTTCTTCATTCTATTTATAGCCTGCTCTGGTTTAATTTTCCTTGGCCATCAGACAAGTGAGCAAGTCTTTTCTCTGCTGATCTTACAACTGAGCTTGTTTATACATATACAAGATCTCTAATTACAGAGCAGTGTGATTCCCCATAAAACATCCCCTGGCACCCACTACACAAATTCATATAGAACTTCTTTTCTGCAAGGCGAAACACACTTTTAGAGTTTATAGACAAAGCTGTTTTGTGTATATGATTTTCTCTCCTGTCTCAACCCTTTCCTTGCAAAAAGACAAAGGAATGAGAAAAAAAAAAAAAAAGAGACAGGGCAGCTGGGAAATCTTAGACCAAAGAGCAGATTGCATTTCAAAACATTGTGATCTAAAAATAATAATTCTGTTTTCTCCTTCCCTCTCTTTCTTTCCTCCTCACCCTTTTGTAAAATGTGATTCATTTTCTCTAAAGAAAAATTCCCATCCCAGGAATTTATGAACTATATAACACTTCAGTGAGACTGCTTTTACATGCAAGACACAGTTCTGATTCTGCGAACTGAATCTGAGCTGAGAGCAAGCCTGAAACCACTATTGTGATTTGTGCAATGTTATGTAACACTGTCCGTGCATGCCCAAACATCTGTGTGTGGTAATAGGAAAAATGAGGCTAGAATTCATGGCCAATTATGTTGGGAATCAGCTGCTTCCATGGATTTCACATTAATTAATAAATGTCTGGGCTTTGTGGACTTACTGCTACCTCTCAAAGGACCCTTCCTACTGACATTTGTGGGTCTACCCTTCTTATATGAAGATCAGAAGTTTTCAGCTGTGTGAGTTGAACGGGGGGTTTGGTTGTTGGTTTGGTTTTGGTGTGTAGGTTTGGTTTTGGTTTTTTTTTCACTTTCATTGGTGTTTTCAAAAGCAAAGAAGAATTTTGCATCTTTTCGATCGCCACTCAGCTGCAGGTAAAGAATGTAACAGCTTGTGAGAGTGCAGCTAGAGCCAATAATAATTTGACTGACATGTCCTGGCACTAAAATGCCTATTAAACCTCACTCTGTATTTTCAAGGTGGAGGTTTAAATGCTGGGCACTTGTTTGAGCTGAAAATTCCCTCTGTTTATAGACCCAAAGAGCCTACATCCATGAAAGATTCTCAGAAGGATCTAATATTTCTATGGATGATAGAATAAATCCTTCAGTGCCGCAAATTTTCCAAGCCATGGAAGTTTCCAAGCCCAGTACGTTTCCATATGTAACACACACTTTTCCACACAGGATCCCAAAGATTTCTTGGAAAACCATGGAGGCTGGTTGACTATGATAACGTGGTAAAAGTTTTAGGAAAACATATATTTACTTTTAAGAATTTGTAGGGAAATACACCAATTTTCCCATTAGGGGTTAACTGTGGATTCCAGGAATTACAAAATTCATTACAGGAACAAATAAATTCAGATATTTAATGGAAATAATTTCAGTGATGAATGAGGCATCTCTATTTGGAAAAGTTTAACAAGATATATACTCTTGTTTTCTAGAAAGGCAGCTTTTTGATTTTATGTAAGATATGCACACTTTTAAAGCCAGCTCCAAAGTAAAATCACTGATATTCTTTTAATGAATTTGAGAGAGTTCCAGTAGGTGGGAGGTTAGCTCTTCTACCTACACTGCCAGTAACCAAAAGAGGCCTTTTAAAGAGCTGTTTATTACATGGTATGGTAGAAAAAATTTTTTCAATACAACCCCCTGTCTCCTGCAGCTTGCAGTGCAAGCACAGGTTAGTGGTGCCTGCTGGAAGCTGCCTGGGTTCTTAAGGCAGGATTTTAAACAGAGCATCTGTTTGTTTCCTTCTTTACACACAATGCAATAAAAGCTTTCATCAGCATCTAGAATATCCCACAGGGTGAGAGACCATAGCCTTGGTTTGACACATATTCCTGTGTTGATTTCAGCAGGATTAAGGACGCCCTGTTACAGAAGGCACTATACTTGTGTAGGTGTGTAGGCACATAGATTATTGAGGTTGATAGCCCAAGTATGCCTTATGCTTTCTTCCTGCTTTGTGGCTGGAGCTTTTTACCTCTAATTGAGTAACATCATCAATTTAGGGATGATTCATAAGGTTTCTACAAGTGCTTTCCAATCCAATATCAGCAAGGATTAATACATAAATTAATCCGGTATTTGCACCAATGATGTGGTTTTTGGTTGTTTTTTGTTGTTTTTTTCCCCCCAGAATCCAGAGATGTGGAAAACTTTGGAGTGAGATCTTGCATTCATGGATCACTCTCTGCCCCAACCCCCTGGAACGGGGATGAAACAGCACAGGGATGTAACAGCAAGGATCTGAACTGTCAGATCCTTGTAGAACAACAGAAAATCGGCACCTTGCAGCTGTGCAACAACTTTTATTCCCCTCTTTGCTGAGAAGTCAAATGAAAATATTTAGGAGGGTCCAGCTGTAGGAACTGAGCCAAGCTGGGCTCTGTCCCTGGATTCCTGCCATAGACAGGAATGACAGGATTCTCCTGGGTCTGGCACATAGGAGGCATAATTACACCAGTGGTACCTGCAGGAGGCTCTCAGAGGAGCTAGGTTCCTGGAACTGTGAAAGACAATGACTACCACAGGCATTAAATATTTATTTATGTAATCCCTTCTCACTAATCCTCTGTGTTTGGACCCCACTGAGGACTTTGCATCTTACAACAGGAGGTGTTGCTGGGTCTCTGTGATTCTGAATTATAAATGGTCAGGCAGAAAGACAGCAGAGATAAATCTCAGAGAACCTGGCTTTTCTACAGTCCCCAAGCTTGCAAAACCCCACATTTATGGAGCAGAGAGGAGCAACTGTTCTCCCATAGCAGCAGCAGCAGCAATTCCACACAAGCTACCTCACTGCTCTTCAACTTGCTGTGCTGTGGAGTATCTGCAGGATGAACACTGAAATAGTCATTGTGATAGCCATGAATTTGATTAATCATTCACATAGTTGTAGTTCTAGTTGCATTTTGACATTTCTATCTGTTTATTCCGAAAGCAAAATCATTCTTTCCTAAAGCAACAATAACTTTTGAAACTCACTAAACCTAAACAAGCTTTTCTTGAGGAAAACATTATCTTACTTTTCCTTTCCAGTACACAGCTTAACAAATATTTACAAAACAGTATGTATATTGTAAACTGTAAAGATGTATTTATATAGAAACCTTTCTTGTTTGGCTTGTAATTTTTAAAATCCTTTTAATTAGAAAAAAATGCATTTATTTAAGAAAAGGAGGAAAATGTAATATAATGAAAACTAGGCTGTATTAGGAAAAAAGAAATTTTATTATGTCACAGGTAATACAAAGCTTATGATTTCTTTCAATGAAGTCAGGCCAGATTCCTCCTAAACCAACCTGAAGCTGTTTAGTCCTGATGGAGGTCTGGGTGGTTTCAGATGTCCAGTCCAGTCACCCCTTTCTGTTTATGTCTGCCCTCCTGATACCCTTTTGGCAGCTCCACAGGGCAGGTGAGAATATATCCTGATGGATGTTCTCAGGAAAGGTTTTAGATACTTGTTACTATAATGTTCTCCTACTGCATGACACCTTTTTTCCTTTGGTGGTTGATCCATGATTGTGTTGGGATCACAGCCAGTCTCTGAGGTGTGATTGGGGGAGCAAAACTTGAGCTTCATCACATGTGAAAACTGTTTATCAAGGGAGCCCAGAGTGGCTCATTCAGCTCTAGAATGAAATTTACTCTGTAAAGATTGAAAGTGAGGGGAGATGGACCCCACCTGAGCTCTGCTCCCACTGTGAACATGAATCACAAAATCCAGTGTCTACTTCTCTACCCAGTATAGAGCAGATGTGGGCAAAAATAGAATTGATGGCATTTATTGTGACAGCTGATGCTGGTGATTTGACTTCTTTCACTAAACAGATGACCAATCTGCAATTTGTTTTTAGATTGTCTAGATTATTTGTACCAGAAGTCCTTTGGGGATTTTGATTCTGCATTTCATGCAGACAAGGAAAAGGATGGGCACGTGGAAAATATGAATATAAGAATCTGCCTATTTCCCAGGCTCTGTGAAACACGGAGTCAGATGTCCTAAGAAATCTGGTGATACAGAAACTCCTGTTCAGGAGCATATCTTCAGGGATATGCTTCCTCAAGCAGCAGTAGGAATATGCAGGTGTCATATTTCTGTGCCAGAAAAAGCAGCTACACTCTGTCTTCCAGGGAAGAGAAAGATCAGGTATGCTTTCACATAGGATTAGGTGATAGAGGAAGACTTCTTCAAGATATCCCAATTCCAGCATCAGAAGTCTGTAGTGAAACTCCAGAAAATGACAGCCAGCATGCAAACCTGCATCTTTGTTCAAACACCTGGTGGTTATTCACACAGAAACTATATCCTGGGTGCTGAGTTCTCCCCACAATTCTTTCTGTGGTTTCAAAGATTCTACCTTTCCTACAGCAGTGTGTGCTAGAGATTGGAGCACATCTTACCACTGTCTCTCCAGAGACTTACCTCTCTTCAGGGAAAAAAAAAGGAAGAAAAACACTTAACCTTCTTTCATCCACACTAAAAGACCTTTGTCCCAAACCACACATGTAGATTTTAAACAGAAAATAATATGAAAGCACAGTGCTTCCTTTATAGCAGACCTTATGTGCCTTATGCAGCTTTCTGAGTTCCTGTGTCCATGGATTTATGATGTGCTCTACACTTTCCACATTCTCAGTGTTGTTTTCCCACATTTGAAGGAGAAATGATCAAGAGATTTGTGCTGGAGTGAAATTTATTCTGTCTTAAGCTGTGTAGAGGTTCCAAATTCACCACAGCATGGAAAATAGAAATGCTGTAAGCATCTTGGTCCCTTCCCAGGCATGCAGACACCATGCCTTCTGTAGAAATGAACATTACATTCTTGTAATTACTGCTTATGTCAGAACTACTTTTGTCTCTAATAGATCAGGTAAATATGAACCAGGAATATGCTATAATGCCCAAGGGATCATTTCTGTATGGGAAAATAGGCTCCCAACCAAAGGAAAAGTTGCACAGCTCTGCAGAAGATGAAGCTTCTATGGCCTTTCTGGTTATTTAGAGTGAATTACAGAGGCAAACCTCCAAGGAGATCCTTTGTTTAGGGGTAGGAAGCTGTAATTTAATGTTTTAAAAAAATGCCTTAAAGCCCACTTTAGGGCTGTGGTAAACAGCATCACACTGTCCAGTTTCCTCTGTGTGTGCTGGAAACTGAGTGACCATCAAGGCTCAGGTGATGAAACCACTGTTCTGCTGTGAGGACAAGCTGGCAATGCCCCATTTCCATAGCACTTCTTGAAGGGAGCACTGCCAGACTGGCCTCCAGGCTGACCTCCATGCAGCCCAACAAGGGACCAGATGGGTGACCTCGAGTATTCCTTGGAAACATTGGTCATTACAGCCATGGTGCAGTTCCCCATTGAGGAATACACTAATTCTGCTGTAATTCCTCAGTGGTTTGCCAGCTGCCCTTTCCATGGAACAAAAAAAAGATCAATCACCAAACCAAGTGAGAGTAATGACTGAATTTCTTCTTCCTCCAAGATTAACAAAACAGACACACCAAAATAAAATAAAACCACGCTTACAATTACTCTTTCCTTAGATCACCTATTAACCAGCTAACCAGCTCCCAAGACATTTACATAGCTGGGATCAGTCCTTACTCAGGATTCCTGGGCATTACTTACACAGAAAGGAATTGAGACTTGATGAGGAACTTCTCCTTATATATCTGTCGTGGTTTTAAACCAATAACTAAGAAAATTACTTATTTCTTGCTGTGAGATATGGATTAGAACAAGAGCAAAACAGGCATAAAACTTAAAAGGGAAAAAGAAAGAAAGTTTATTGACAAACTACAATAAGAACACCAGAATAAACTTCCAGAAAAACCTTTTCATCCCCTGTCTACCCACTATTCCCTTGTTCACATGACAAAAGAGACAAAACCTTTGGAACTTTGATGGTTAAAACAGTCCCAATTCTTGCTACAGTCTTTTCACCAGTCTTTATAGAGAAACAGAAGTTTCTTCCTGTTAATTTATGGAGTTTCTCACAAGAAAAACTATTTTTCTTATAGTTTTCCATTGCTCTAATGTTAGCTGCCCAGAGCTGCTGTTATTAGAGCCCCCTCCTTCCATTTTTCACATCACTCTTAAGTGTGTATGGGCCATGAGTCTAGGGATGGGATTTTTAAGGATAAGTTATTCAAAGGCAAAAAGTCTTCTTCATCTGTTTCCGTGAGCTTCACCAGAAAACAGTTTTCTCATTGCCTCTCAAGGCTTCAAATCTTCCAGCACTTCACTGTACCATAATTACTCTACTTTTTACTCAAAATTTACACTTTGAACACTCTATTCCTCCCTATATACTGTCATGAATTAAAGGAGCGTTTTCAAGACCTTATTGTCCATTTCCATAGTTTTAACAGAAAGATATTTCAGCTTAATTAAAGCATCTTCTTAATTCTCTACCTTTCCTTTTCTTTCCTGTCACTAGTAGTTTATAAAGTCTCTTTTCATGTTGATCACTCTCTTTTCTCTGTCTGGATAAAAAGATTAATCCGCAAGTCTCATCTGGGAAATGAAAGAGTTAAAATCTTGCCCAGGCTGTTGTAGGTAGTTCTGTGGCTTCGGCCGGTGCAGGAGCTGGAGCCGTCTGCGATGGAAAGTGCCTCATGGCTGCCCTGGAGAGTGCAGTCGCCGCGCCCAGCCCGCTGCAGGCCCAGAGCCCTCTCTCCTTCTTCACTCAGCAGTCTCCAGTGAATCCAGCCACAGCAAAAAACCTGCAGCCGAGCCAGAGATCGGCCCGGCCCGGCCCGGCCGGAGCCCGGAGAAAACCCCCTCCACAGGGCCCGCATCTCCCGGCCGGGAGACGCTGGGCCCAGCCCAGTCCCCACCCGGCCGCATGGCCTGGGCAGGGAGCGGGAAGCCTGGGGCTCTGCCGCCCTTCCCAGCCAGGAAAACAAAGAGAACCAAGAAAGCTCTGGTTTTACACTTTAAGGTAGGGTTCACAAGTTGATCCCACTTTTCAATGGCCTAAACTGCTGTCAATTCTCAGCAATGACCGATAATTGGTCAGGAGAAAAGACGCCAGGCAGATCCCAGCAACTTAAACTTTCTTAAAGGTAAAGTAACTCCATGACAATATCTTTCTGGTCCTTGAGTAAGTAGTTCCAACTTGACAAGCCTTTTGCAATTCATAACTTGATTAGGATGCCAGTGTTATTAAAAGATTACTGACCTCCCCTGGCTAATTTTAGAAATATCGATGTCGTTTTGGCATGGTAAGTAGAACTATTTTCTGATCAGAGAATGAACATAACTGCTTAATGACTATGCTAATGCTTAACAGGCTGCAGATCTATTTTTAGTAATGAAGGAAATCTTCCTGCCTGGAATCACTGAACATGCCCCAATGTTCAAACATTTGTTTGACCTGTGTACAAAAAAGCCTATGATTTAAAGAACCATACAGACAGATAGCTATACTTTATTATCTTCTCTGTGTTTGCATATTATCCATAATTCATTATTAGCTCTCTAATCTAGTCAGAACACAACAGGAATCAATCAAATCTCAGGTGAGAACCAGTCTGGGGAAAAAACATGCCTTATTTTGGCTTGGAGGAATATTGTGATTTGCAGCCTAATATTTTCCCCATTCCATTCCATTGCTTTTCCTTTTTGTTATTCTGTGGGGATTTGTAGACTCCAGTTGCTGGCAGCTGCAGTGAAAAGTGTTCCGTTTAATTCAGTTTAGTTGGATTCTAAGCAAACTCTAGGTTGTGCCTCTGTGGCTACACGCTCCATGGCCAAAGATGAAGTTCCCTTCTGTTTACCCATCAGGAATGTGATAAATGTAACCTTGGATAAAAATTCGTGAAAGAATAAATAAGTATATAACTGGATTTGTAACAATGTAAAAATTATATAAAATATAGTGTGGCCTAAGAATTTCCCCAAACCCAGCAGTAACTACCCATTCAGGTGGTAACGACCCTAGGCGACGTTCATCAGCCTGAAAGAAAGAGCAGGACACGAACAATTAAGCTAAACAAAGAAAGGAGCCAGGCCGAGATGGCCATGGACTCCACACCGCACCGGGGCACCCCTCCCTGCAAGCCCCGACTGAAGATGCGATCAGGCCAAACAATAAGAGGAGCCCAGCCGAGGACTCCGCACCGGACCTGGACACTTCACCCTGAGAGTCCAACCGAAGATACAATCAAGAAGCACTCAGAACCTTTCACATGCGAGCGGACTCTGCCCAGTTGTCTATTGATTCAGTTCCACAGTTCCAGGAAATTCATTCAACCAGCCATCTAAACTCTTTGTTGAACAGTAACTGCTCGGAGTTTTGGCCTCAGGACACAAAATCCCTATAAAAACCCCGGACAGTCTACCCTCCTTCGTGGATTTGGGTAAATCTGTACCTCTGGGTATAGACGTCTCCCTGTCCACCCAGCGCTGCGCTGATTTATTGTGGTTTTTTCTCTCGTTGTTTGTGATTAAAATTGTTTTATAATAAATCACTTTTTGTATTAACCCTATTTTGCCATTGCATTTATAACAGATTGGTGCCGTGACTCGGATCGGAGAAACTGCGGGGAATCTCGCTGCCCAGGACAGGTACCCCCGCTGATTTTGGCGGCCTGGTGAGTTGAGAACCCCCCTAGCTTGTTCCGACGTCGGAACCAAATTTAGGCTGAGATAAAACCACAATAAAAAGGAAAAGGATCCGGATCAGAGAGCTCGGGAAGGCACGGAGCCTTCGGGAAGCCGCGGCTTGTTTTACTCGTAAAACGTCTGTTGTGCATAAAGACATCCACGCAGGAAAATAGCTGTAAGTACTGCTGGTTGAGTGGGCGATCGGGCGAGTGTGTGAGACGTGATCTGATCACGGGCGAGTGTGGACTTCAAGGCCGCGTTTCCATCCTCCCCCGAGGGAATTGGCCGACCGCAAAGGAAGCGATCCAGAGTGAAAGCTTTTTTTCTCGACACAGACTTGTAAAAACCTGAGGCCAAAGGGTGTCTCGGGGGACTGATCGCAAGGAACTAAAAGGGGAAGGATATGTCCTGTCAAGCTCGGGAACTGGTAAACCCTTTTAGTTAACGGACCCAGGTAGAGGTCCGGAAGAAGATCAAAAGTACCGATTACAAGAGACCTCAGCTCAGCTCGCTGAAGGGTGAGTATTGGCAAAATTTTGATTCCTAGAGTAAGTACACAATGCAGAAACTGATACCGACTCACGGAGAAGTTGAAGACAGGTAAGAAATTATATATTTGCGAAGTATGGGGCAGAAAAAGAGCAAGCTTCAAAGAAGAAGCACAGGGAAAAATTCCTCCGATCAGGGGGAGGAATCACCAGACATCCCGCTGGAAAGTCCCTTGGGGTAGATGCTAAAACACTGGGAAGAGTGTCCCCAGAGGAAGGGGAAATCAAAGGCAAAATTAATACATTATTGTATGGAGGTTTGAGGAGGACAAGAGTTAAGAAGTCACCTCACTTGGCCAGTTAGGCACATTTGAAAAATGGACGTGTAATAAGTTATTCTCTTATGTGGAAAACAAGGTCCCCTCAGATCCTGAGGAGAAGGAATATGCTAAGCTCTGGGTAAACGTCAGAGTAGGACTATTCCCAATGAAACAAAAAGAAAAACGTGAGTCGAGAGCTGAATCCTGGGAACCCCTCGACCACTTACCACCCCCATATCATGGACCGGCTGGACCTTCCTCTGCAGACCAAGTGGTGCCCACAGCACCCTTGGGCCCCCGAGACCAACCCACTGAGATGCATGTGTCTCAAGCGGGAGACTCGGTGCTGGCAGCGATGCCGGCAGCCCTTCCCCTTTCCCCGCCTGCAAACACCGTAGCCACGGTAGCCTCTTCGGAGGTTTTTCCTGCACAAGGCTGGGGATCACCCTATCCGTCCTTGCCGGTCCAGCCGCCACAACCGGGACCCTCCCATATTAACGCAGGGGATCCCTCCCATCAACCGGGTGGCGGCGGAGTTCCCACAATTGATAACGGGGAGGCAACCCACAATCACCAACTCCCCTCCCGCAAGTAGAACCCATTTGAGAGCGAGAATGGTGGATAATGAATGGGGAGAGTGTGAAGAAGGGCACCGGTTGTTCCCTCTTAGAGAAGTACCGACGGCCCCGGGAGTGATTGGTTTTGTGAATGTACCCCTTAACTCTGGAGATGTAAGGGCGTTTAAGAAAGAGATGGGGCGGTTGTTGGATGATCCTTTTGGTGTGGCTGAGAGGTTAGATGAATTTTTAGAGAGTAGTATTTATACCTTTGACGATCTTATACCTTTGGCAATCCTAAGATCATTGTTTAATCAGGAGGAAAGAGAGATGATTAAACAAGCCGGTATCAGAGACTGGGACAGATGCAATCCACAGGGGACGCCAGGTAACCAGAAATGGCCTAGCGTAAGCCCGAACTGGAATGCACAGATGGAGGAAGGCAGACGGAACATGATGGATTTAAGGAGCATAATTGTACAAGGTATAAGAGAAGCGGTCCCTAGGGGCCAGAATATTAGCAAAGTTTTTGGAGAGTGTCAAGGGAAAGAGGAACCACCCACTGAATGGATCGAGAGATTATGGCGAAGTTTACAGATTTACTCTGGGACTGACCCGAACTCTCCTGTGGGGGAGGTTCTGTTAAAAACACAATTCGTTGCTAAATCTTGGGAAGACATTAGGAGAAAATTAGAAAAATTAGAAAAGATCGAGGGGTGGCAAGATAAAAGGAGCTCCTAAGGGAAGCTCAAAAAGTATACATGAGGAGAGAAGATGAGAAGCAGAAATTGCAAGCTAAGGTTTTAGTAACTGCAGTGAAAGAGGTCCAGAAACAAGAGCAGATACAGGGTAAGTTTAAAACACTACCTGGAAAAGGTCGAGGTTCTCACCGGGCAGCCCCGGCCCCACGGAGAGAACCCCCTGAATGCTACTACTGTAAAAAGGTAGGACATGTTCAGCGGAATTGTAAACAAAGAATAAAAGATGAGAAAATTTTTCAGGAAGATTAGGGGTGTCGGGGGCTCTTTAATTTGGAGACCGGAACATCCAAGGAGCCCTTGATAAAATTAAAAGTGGGCCCCCAACGACAGGTGGTAAGTTTTCTTGTGGATACTGGGGCAGAGAGAAGTACCCTGCAGAAATTGCCATACGGATGTGTGGCTAGCAGAGAAAAAGTTTTTGTAATCGGTGCAAAGGGAGACCCCTTTGAAGTGCCTGTAATAAAAGATGTGGAAATAGAATCTGAAAATAAAATTTGCTTAGGGAATTTACTATTAGTGGAAGAAGCAGATTACAATTTGTTAGGAAGGGACATGATTGTCGCTTTAAGAATTAATATCATGATTAAAAATTCTGAATTGGTGGTGAAAATATTTAAGTTGACTCCTAAAGATGAGGAGAAAATAAACCCTGAAGTATGGCATTCAAAAGGAGAGGTAGGAAAGCTAGATATCAAACCTATCAAAATAGAAATCGAGAACTCTGAGGACCCTATAAGGGTTAAACAATATCCCATCCCGATGGAGGGGAAAAGGGGGTTGAAACAAGTAACTGATGACCTCCTAAAAGGGGGTACTTTAGAGCCTTGCATGTCTCAACATAACACCCCCATCCTGGCTGTAAAAAAGACGGATGGCAGTTTCCGATTGGTCCAAGACCTAAGAGCGGTAAACGCTAGGACCCGGACTAGATTCCCAGTGGTTGCCAACCCCTATACTTTACTAAATAGACTCTCACCTGAAGATGTGTGGTACAGTGTGATTGATTTGAAAGATGCTTTTTGGACTTGCCCTCTGGATGAAAGGAGTAGAGATTATTTTGCATTTCAGTGGGAGGACCCAGATACAAACCGAAAGCAACAGCTAAGGTGGACGGTCCTCCCCCAGGGGTTCGTGGAGTCTCCGAACCTTTTCGGGCAAGCTTTAGAACAACTGTTAACCCAATTTGTTCTTGAGGACAGGACAAAGCTTTTGCAGTATGTAGATGACTTGCTAATAGCTGGACCGACTGAGGATAGCGTGAGAAAAAGCACGATTGCCTTGTTGAACTTTCTAGGAAAGAAGGGTTTGAAAGTCTCAAAATCCAAGCTGCAATTCACAGAGCCCGAAATAAAATACCTCGGACATTGGATATCTCAAGGGAAAAAAAAAATTGGACCCCGAGAGGGTAGCAGGCATCCTTGCATTGCCTGCACCAAAAACAAAAAGGCAAATTATACAAATTCTAGGGCTCTTGCGATATTGCAGGCAGTGGATTGAGGGTTTCAGTGAAAAAGTGAAGTTTTTGTATGAAAGATTAAACACTAACAGGCTGAAGTGGACTGAACAGGATGAGTCTAATTTCCAGAAATTGAAAACTGTTCTTATGACTGCCCCGGTACTAACTCTACCAGATACGAATAAAGAATTCCAGTTGTTTGTGGATGTGAGTGGACAAACAGCACAGGGAGTCCTGACTCAGGAATGGGCAGACAAAAAGAAGCCTATAGGGTTTCTTTCAAAGATCTTAGATCCTGTTAGTCAGGGTTGGCCTACGTGTTTACAAGCAATTGTAGCAGTGGCTCTGTTAGTGGGAGAAGCGAAGAAAATAACTTTTGGGGCTCCCCTGGTAGTTTACACTCCCCACGATGTGAGAAACATATTGCAGCAAAAAGCAGAGAAGTGGCTGACTGATTCCAGGCTTCTAAAATATGAAGCCATCTTAATCAGCTCACCCGGTTTGGAATTGAAAACCACTTCTGCACAAAATTCTGCTCAGTTTCTATTCAGTGAACCTCTAGAGCAATTAGTACATGATTGTTCTGAGATCGTGGAGCTGCAGACCAGAATAAGACCGGACTTAGAGGATCAGGAGTTAGAAAGGGGAGAGAAGTGGTTTGTAGATGGATCTTCGAAAATTATTGAGAGAAAAAGAAAATCAGGATATGCGATAATAAATGGTGCATCCGGGGAGGTTGTAGAATCTGGTCCTTTGAAAGCAAGCTGGTCTGCACAAGCTTGCGAGCTCTATGCTCTCCTGAGAGCCCTCTGGAGGTTGAAAAGAAGGAGAGGGACCATATACACAGATTCACGGTATGCTTTCGGTGTGGTACACACTTTTAGGAAGATTTGGGAAGAAAGAGGACTGATAAATACTAAAGGAAAAGACCTAATTCATGGGGAAATAATCCGACAGATTCTAGAGGCTGTCCGAGAACCAAAAGAAATATCAGTTGTCCATGTAAAAGGACACCAGACAGGGTTGCAGTTTCAAACCCGAGGTAACAACCTAGCCGATAAAGAGGCAAAACGAGCAGCTCTGCTCACCGTAAGTATTCCCGAGGTGACTCCGGAGGAATCGCCTGAAATCCCCATGCTCCCTTCAGAGAAAGAGATGGAAGAATTCAAGAAAATAGGGGGAGTCATGAAACAGGGAAAATGGTGGTTACCTGATGGGAGGGAACTAATCCCGAAGGGAGCGGCAAGGAGAGTATTACAAAGACTACACAAACAGACCCATTGGGGAACTCGGGCACTGGCCGATCAGTTCCTGAAATTTTTCGGGTGCAAGGGGATTTTTGAAATTGCCAAGCAAGAGGTACAAGGGTGTGTGGTTTGCCAAAAAGTGAATAGATCCAACTCCAAACAAACTGTTTGGGGAGGGCGTCCTCTCTCATACAGACCATTTGAGAGGATCCAGGTGGACTTCACCGAATTACCAAAAATCGGTAGATATAAATTCTTATTAGTAATAGTTGACAAACTAACGCACTGGGTAGAAGCCTTTCCCAGGGCAAGGGCTACAGCCCAAACAGTATCAAAAATTCTATTAGAAGAAATCATCCCTAGGTATGGGATAGTGGATTGTATTGATTCGGATCAAGGAACTCATTTCACTTCAAAAATTATAAAACAAATTTCAGAGGCCCTGGGTATTAGGTGGCAATACCACACTCCCTGGCATCCTCAGAGTTCAGGGCAGGTGGAAAGAATGAACCAAACACTTAAATCCCAATTGTCTAAACTCATGATAGAGATGAAAATGTCATGGATTAAGTGTCTCCCCCTTGCTTTGCTAAATATTAGAACAATGCCCCATTCTGAAACGGGTCTGTCCCCTTTTGAAATGTTGTATGGGATGCCATACAAACATGGAATGCCAGTAGGACACCCTCAAGTGGAGGATGTGCAAATACAACCATATCTCATTGCTATCAACAAAAATTTACAGGACTTGCGAAAACGAGGACTGATCCCCCAAAGCGCCACTCTGGGATTTGCAATACACCAGATACAGCCTGGGGATAAAGTCCTCGTCAAAGCGTGGAAGGAGCTTCCCCTCAACCCCCATTGGGAAGGACCTTTCCTGGTTCTCCTGACCACAGACACAGCTGTCCGGACCGCAGAAAGAGGTTGGACACACTCATCTCGAGTAAAAAAAGTAAAGGAATATGACACCTCCAAGTGGAAAGTCACCACCCCTCTGGGAGAACTGAAAATTAGGCTTCAGCGTCACCACACATGACCTGTGACGACCAGATAAGTTGTATCAACCCTGAGTGTGATTGTTTTCCGTTTATACATTTTAAGTGCGCTTATTGTAACCAGATTTGGGTAACTCACTGTTGGGGAGGGTACAAGCCTAAGGGATTGTGTACAAAGTGTGTAGAAAAAGAACAGGATTTGACTAGCCGTCTCTTAATACTTGCCACCAGGGCGGGGTTTTTAGAACTCGACTCTCCTGAGTGGTTCCTACTTTTTCAAAAAGGGATAAGGGGGAAGCTAGACTCCAAGGCAGAAGCTTTGGAAATCGAGTGCCGAAAGACAGTAAAGGTACCGTGCAGGACAGACACGATTAAGTCGTCTTGGTGGGCTGCTTTCAAAAGAAGTTACGCCATAAGGACTACAAGGGCCCCTGAAGAATATCCTTGCTGCCGAGAAGATGGTAATCCCCGCCGTATATTTTTATATGGGCGAAGGGCAAGGCAGAGGGATACACCGGTGGGGAATCCTGATAGTCCTGAATCTAGCCATGTGCTTGACCAAGGGAATGAGTCCCGAGGTACCTCTGGGGGAGCGTCCCCTAGGGAAGTGTAAGCAGTGTCAGACTGCCACAGATGCTGGACGAATAATTGACTGTCCTCCAGAACAACAAAAGGGGTTTTGTTTATCCAACGGCACTCGGTATAATCTCTGTGAACTAAAGGGGGAGGTCTGGTGTTATCACTCAAGGGCAAGTCTTAAGGACGGGCAGTCTAAAACTCCTATGAGAAGAAAAACTAAAGCTACCCACTTCAGGTATAGGAGAGAAGTGGGAATGCTCCCTCCAATTCCAATCTGCAGCCAATGTAACAAAACTGTCTGGATAGGAGGAAAAAGACAATCCACCTTTTTAGCATATTATAAAGTCAACCCTTTATGTTACAATAAAGCAAACTTAAAAATGTGTACCATAGGGGGGAAAGTGTATTGGGAAGGTAAAAATTTAAAACATGAAGAGAAAGCCTCCTTTAGTAATGAACCGATAATTCTTGATTTGTTAAAAAGTGATGATGACCGAGTATGTTTGCAATTCGACCAAGTGTTCTGCTTCTCCAGAGATGAGGAAGGGATGGACCCTGAAAACAAAATAAAACAACTAAACCTAGAATTAAAGAGGCGAGAAGTGGAAATTCGGAAAAAGAGACTAGAACAAGAGAGGCTTAACTCTCTTAGTGAGCACTATGAGCAATTAGAGAGACAATACAGCAATTGGGGATTGCCAGCCCCCAACCAGAATCTTTTCATAGACCTAATGCAAGAAATAGCCACAGAATTAGGTCTATCTAACTGTTGGATCTGTGGCATTTAAAGTTGGCTGAAAGGTGGCCTTGGAAGGGAGAGGGACTCACCCCAGAGCAACTCCTAAAATGGGAAGGCTCTAAAATGTCAAAAACAAAACGAAGACCAGAGGGATGGGTTATAGACCAAAGGATAATCGGTACCATCTGCATTAGCAGAGAGGGAAAAGAATTCACTGATTTAGTAAGCTATACCCCGTGTGTAAGCACACTCACAGTGAATTCTGACAGTAAATAAAAAACTTGGCAACCTGAACCACCCGCGGCCTATTGGAGTCGCACCCGGGGTAATCACTGCGAATGGGTTGAAATAATTGAACTATGTTGGTACAAAAGCTCCGGGGCCAATCCCTTCCAAGCACTAGAAGGCCTGAAAGAATATTGGGATGATCCGGCAAGAACAAACAAAGGCTGGGAAGCTCCCAATGGCATTTACTGGTTATGTGGCAAAAAAGCATATAGTGAGCTACCTAAGAAATGGAAGGGGTCTTGCACTCTCGGAATAATTAGACCCTTTTTATTTACTCTACCCAGAACAGAAAGTAAATTGCTGGGAGCTCCCCTCTTTGAAACATTAAATAGACAAAAAAGGGAATTAAAACGGGAACTACCCATGGCAGGAGGCAGTCAGAAATGGAAAGAAGAAGAATGGCCTGCAGAAAGGATCATTAAGTATTATGGGCCTGCCACTTGGGCAAACGATGGCAGTTGGGGTTACAGGACTCCCATTTACCTTCTCAACAGACTTATCAGGTTACAAGCGGTAGTAGAAGTGGTTTCCAACCACACCTCAGAGGCCCTAGAACTCCTAACGAAGCAACATTCGCAAATGAGAGCTTTTGTGTACCAAAACAGATTAGCTCTCGATTATTTGTTAGCTGAGGAAGGAGGAGTATGCGGTAAATACAATGAATCCGAGTGTTGCATGGAAATAGATGATTATGGAGAGACAATAAAAGGACTAGCTGCCGAAATAAAAAAGGTAGCACATGTGCCCGTTCAAAAATGGAACTCAATTCTGCAAGCCTCCTGGTGGGACCAGATATTTGGACAGGGGGCTTGGTGGAAAAAGTTAGTGTTCTTTATATCTTGTTCAGTTGCCGGAATCATCTTTCTCCCGTGTTTGATTCCTTGCTTCATCAGGTTGATTCATTCTGTTGTGCAAGGAATGCAGATTGCCACTCTTCCAATTGACCCAGAAAAAGCACCAGGGAAACCCACTCTTTTCTCTAAACTAATGAAGTTAGAGGAGAAAAGAGAGAACCAAAAGGCAGTTGAAGCCTTAAAGAAATTTGAAAATAAAAACAAACCTTCTCAAGAATACTGTGAGAATTCACTTATAGACTGGGAATAAGACAAACATAGTTAAAACTACGCAGTTCTCCCTCACTAGAAATGAATGAAATAACACGAATTTTAAATGTGATAAATTATTAGGCGGGGGACTGTGATAAATGTAACCTTGGATAAAAAAAATTCGTGAAAGAATAAATAAGTATATAACTAGATTTGTAACAATGTAAAAAGTATATAAAATATAGTGTGGCCGAAGAATTTCCCCAAACCCAGCAGTAACTACCCATTCAGGCGGTAACGACCCTAGGCGACGTTCATCAGCCTGAAAGAAAAAGCAGGACACGAACAATTAAGCCAAACAAAGAAAGGAGCCAGGCCGAGATGGCTATCGACTCCACACCACACCTGGGCACCCCTTCCTGCAAACCCCGACTGAAGATGCAATCAGGCCGGACAATAAGTGGAAGCCCAGCCGAGATATCTGTCGACTCCACACCGGACTTGGATACTTCACTCTGAGAGCCCAACCAAAGATACAATCAAGAAGTACTCAGAACTTTTTACATATGAGAGGACTCTGTCCAGTCGTCTATTGATTCAGTTCCACGGTTCCAGGAAATTCATTCAACCAGCCATCTAAACTCTTTGTTGAATAGTAACTGCTCAGAGTTTTGGCCTCAGGACACAAAATCCCTATAAAAACCCCGGACAGTCTACCCTCCTTCGTGGATTTGGGAACACCTATACCTTTGGGTATAGACCCCTGTCCACCCAGCGCTGCGCTGTTTATTTTATTGTGGTTTTTCCTCGTTGTTTATTTTTATTATAAAAATTGTTTTATAATAAACTGTTCTTTTATTTAACCTAAATTTGCCTTTGCATTTATAACAATATCAAAAGGTAAATATATTCAGGAAGCAGCATAAAAAAAACCCATCCCAACCTTTCTTTGCATTGACTAATGATTTTTGATTGTCAGAGGCAGGTAAAGCTGGGAAATAAAACATTCCATGATGGGTTTCCAACTGGACCACTGGACCACTGCTGCAGCCTTGGGCTCATGGAGTTCTGGAGCCCAAGGAAACATCCTTTGCAAGGTACAAGGACTTCCCAAAGGACAAAAAGTGCAGTTTGGACAGGGAAGATGGAGCTGGCAGCATTACCTGTGGCTGTAAGGCCCCATCTGTAGAGGACTTTGAATATTGAATCAAATAACCTAATTGACATCTTCCCTATGGTCTGCCTCAATGCACATAACTATTTCTGAGTTGTATTGTGTCCACAGTGCCTGTAGATAATGGAATAAGGAGCTTGTGTTAGGTTAGCTTTTTCATGACACCTAATACCTTTACAGTGTCTTATACTACTGTCTTACTGCAATAATTCCCCTGACAAATATTCCTTTCTATGCATGAAGGCTATCTGTTACTTTGCATGCAAATCAAGGACATAGAATTGCCCTGACATTTTCAAGAACTGGGTTACAATGCAGAATTTTAATTTGCTCAGTTTAACCAGTCTGGTTTAAAAGCTTACGCAAGAGATTTACCTGCAATCTTGGTAAGAGTCTTTCCTGCAGCTTGTTGGTTTGGGTCTTTTTGATAGCCACTTCTTGTTACCTGCGTTTATGAAAAGAAGAAATCAGCTTGAAAGGAAAAATAAAAAGAGCAATTTTATTTTGTTTCTCACTGGTTTGACACCAGGACTGATCTGTTTGCTAGTGGAGAACATAATGCACGAGCACAGGGTTACACCTCTGACAGAAATGGAGAACTTGACAAGGAAGATAAAAGGCCCCTTTAACCAGTCTGATGACAAAATAATGAGCTATTATTTTCAGAGTAGGAATTTTCAAAAGTCTCCAGCTTCTATTTATTTAGAGCACAGAAGATAAAGCAGGAACAGGAGGACTTTTGGCTGGATTGATTTAGCCTTGGGTGCCCTGGCTGAAGAAAATTCAGTGACCCTTTGCAAAACTTATCTTCTGTTTGAACAAGTGCAGTTGGAAAAGGATGAATAGCCTGATCATTGCTTTTTCAGGAAACCATCATCTGTCTGTCTGAAATGCTTCTCCATGCTGTCATAGCTATTAACAGCCTTTCTTACTATAAACACTATTTTCATATCTCTATTTCTCATTCATATATTTTGTATATATAGAAGTTCTGGTGTACAATTAGCTCAAGTGTATCCTGAGACCACTTTTCATCCTGGCCACTTTTCATCCTGACCACTTTTTCATCCTGGTTATGTGACCAGACAATTGATGGAGCAATAGAAATGTTTCTTTCTCCCCATCTCTTTTTTTCTTTTTTTAATAAGGAATGTTTACCACAGGACCAAAGGCAATTCCTTTGGCACATTTGCTTGTGCTTTCTGAATATTTATTTAGTATCATTGTTTAGTGCTGAATTCTCTGATCAATCTTCAGTGACCGTAACTCCAAGAAAAAATTACACAGCTTCAGAAAGTGTGTTGACAAATTCATGGCAGAAAAATCTAAGGCTATTAAATACAAAACCAGAAAGTCCCTAAACTGCAAATTGTTGGAAGTTGGAAGAGTGTTTCAAGGAAGTATCACTGTATCTTTTGCTCATAATTTTCCCTGGGCATCTGCTTTTGGCCAGATTTAGGAGCAGGGTCCTGAGCCAGACAGATCTTTGGTCTGACTCACTGCTTTTAAAATTTTACAGAAGTGTCATGAAAGAGTTGTGACAGATGCAGGGACACAGGTGAAGAAATGTTGTGTGTGGGGGGGTTTCTTATAAATAACACTTTTTTTCCCCTTTTATTTCCTTCTTTCTTTTTCTCCCCGCCTCCTTCCCTCAAGTAATTAATTTGCTGTGTTTTGCTGTGGGAAGCAATTTAGCTTTAGTCATTGTTTTGCCAGAGCTGGCCTTTGCAAATCCAAACTAACAGCAAACGTTGTGGGGAAAGAGAAATCTCTCTATCCCTGGAGGAATTAAAGCTCTCAGTGAGAATTCACTGCTCTGATCCTTTGTGTTACCACAGTGTTGTTGCTGAGCTCCTGCTCACTATTAGCTTCCCGTGCAGTCTAGGGTTTAACTTGGCAGAATTCAAGGTTTTCAGAGAAACTGGTTCAGCTCTTTAACCATCACGTTTACCAGACCACATGCAAAATCCCTAAATATCAAAAGTCACGGATACATTGAAAGCACATGAAAAACCATGACTCACATGACAGCTGTGACAAAAATGCAGTCCTTCTTATTGTGTTTTTGTTTATGGTCTTTCAACCACCTTCAGGTCCAGAAGTTCAAGTCAATTTTCAAATAAATGAGTAAAGTTTAATAGCAATACCGGGAAATTTTTGGTAAAGCACAGGTACAGTTTCATCTATGTCCATCTACAGCTCTTTTGAAGTATGGGATAGTAATACTAAAAATATATTGTTTGCTTCAAAAGTATTTTTTTATATTTACTTCTTTTACTTAGTTTTTAAGATTTCTTTTTGTATGTCTGGTATGCAACAATTTGAACTTATATATTTTGTCCCTCTTTCTTTAAAATAAACACATATGATTATCAGTCACTGCTAAAAGTGTAGTCTTCAATCAGATGCGTGTCCTCAAGCATGTGTTATGGTGGATCAAAAGAAAACTGGGAGGACTGTCAACACAGATGATGTTAGTTCATGAACAAATTCAACCACCACAGGCGTTGAGAATTCACACAAGGATAACCTCACTCTGTACTAATGCCACAACCTAATGATAATATCACCAGCTATTTAAATTTTTAAGTTGCTGCCAATAAGAATTATCTGGGCATGACAAGGCCCATTAGAGTTATTATCTGGGAAAGGAGTGAGGGCATAGAGGGAAGGTCTCCCAGTACATGCTGTTCTGGGAGGTGTGAGCTGTGGCCTTCCCTTCCCTTCCCTTCCCTTCCCTTCCCTTCCCTTCCCTTCCCTTCCCTTCCCTTCCCTTCCCTTCCCTTCCCTTCCCTTCCCTTCCCTTCCCTTCCCTTCCCTTCCCTTCC